>NC_136261.1:7778128-8043128 GCF_964187855.1 Myxine glutinosa | reverse complement strand
AACGTCACCAATTATGTCGGTGACCGATCTTTACATAAAATGGTGGGGACAAGAAAGATTGGGGTGGAGAGTCTTGGGATCGCGACACCATGCGGAGGCTGCGTTTGTGCAGATCTCCCCAGAGCGGAAGACATTCCCCACCCAGACAATGCCACACCCACTCCACCGGGTCGCTCCCTCTCTCTCTCTCATCACCCATCCTGGACGTTCGGCTTGCACGAAACTTTTGGCCAACACGGGGCGTTCCCCGTCACGAGACAACTCACCGAGTTTGGCCAAAAACTCGTGTTGTCTTGTGAATCCCCCACGTTCCTCTATCCTGCTGTATGAATGAAGGCCTGGGAGGTTAAATAATTAAGGTTCCAGATCCTTCATTGTTACCGTGGCTACATACTGGTTTGAGGAAGGTGCCTCCTTTTGTTACCTACATATCGGTTTGAGGATGGTGCCTCCTTTTGTTACCGACGTCGGTTTGAGGATGGTGCCTCCTTTTGTTACCTACGTATCGGTTTTGAGGATGGTCCCTCCTTTTTGTTACCCTCCGTATCGGTTTGAGGATTGTCCCTCCTTTTGTTACCTATGTATCGGTTTGAGGATGGGCCCTCCTTTTGTTACCTACGTCGGTTTGAGGATGGTGCCTCCTTTTGTTACCTATGTCAGTTTGAGGATGGTGCCTCCTTTTGTTACCTACGTCAGTTTGAGGATGGTGCCTCCTTTTGTTACCTATGTCGGTTTGAGGATGGTGCCTCCTTTTGTTACCTACGTCGGTTTGAGGATGGTGCCTCCTTTTGTTACCTACATATCGGTTTGGGGATGGTTCCTCCTTTTGTTACCTACGTCGGTTTGAGGATGGTGCCTCCTTTTGTTACCTACATATCGGTTTGGGGATGGTTCCTCCTTTTGTTAGCTCCCCATGACCATTGCATATTTAATGAACTTGACTCGGTCTCTGGATGCATTCTCGTTGTCCTTGTGGCTTCATCTGGTACTTTATGAAGCCTGTTGACGGCAGATTGATGGGCAATAAGATCCACATGACCATTTAAAGTTTGCTCGGCCTGATTCAATTGGTCACGTAGTCGCCTATCAGCAGGGCAGGGCTTGGGTGGCTCCGCAGTTCCAACAGGTACGGTTACGGAACTAATAGGCCGCAATCTGGCTTGGAGCTGTGGGCTCACCTGACCTCTGCGGTCGTTTTGACACGACTTGCTGGATTCGTACCGGGCAACCGAAATGGTCTGACGCCCGCAACATGATACACATTTGCCTTGATATCAACAGCCTTGCCGTAAGTTTTAGATTTTAAAACATCAATCCTACAGGAAAGGTACACAGTGACGTTACTCTGATACATGACATTTAACGAAGGACAAGGCCATTTGGCCCATCTTGCCTGTGTTAAATCCCCTCTTAGCATCCTCTACACAAATTGTGTTGCTTGCTTTCTCACCTATGTAGCATTTATTTGATTTGGGGGAGACAAGTGAGAGATGAAGAGATAGGGCCAATATTTACAGATGGAGAGGTTCGGGGGGGGAGGGTGAAATTAGAGATAGTAATTCCCCCATTTTTTCAGGTAATTCCCCCTTTATTTCAGGTAATTCCCCCATTATTTCAGGTAATTCCCCCTTTATTTCAGGTAATTCCCACCTTATTTCAGGTAATTCCCCCATTTTTTCAGGTAATTCCCCCTTTATTTCAGGTAAATCCCCCCTTTATTTCAGGTAATTCCCACCTTATTTCAGGTAATTCCCCCCTTATTTCAGGTAACTCCCCCTTTATTTCAGGTAATTCCCCCTTTATTTCAGGTAATTCCCCCTTTATTTCAGGTAATTCCCCCTTTATTTCAGGTAATTCCCCCTTTATTTCAGGTAATTCCCACCTTATTTCAGGTAATTCCCCCCTTATTTCAGGTAATTCCCCCTTTATTTCAGGTAATTCCCCCTTTATTTCAGGTAATTCCCCCTTTATTTCAGGTAATTCCCCCTTTATTTCAGGTAATTCCCCCATTTTTTCAGGTAATTCCCCCATTATTTCAGGTAATTCCCCCTTTATTTCAGGTAATTCCCACCTTATTTCAGGTAATTCCCCCTTTATTTCAGGTAATTCTCACGTTATTTCAGGTAATGCCCACCTTATTTCAGATAATTGCCCCTTTATTTCAGGTAATGCCCACCTTTTTTCAGGTAATTCCCCCTTTATTTCAGATAATGCTCCCCATATTTCACGTAATTCTCCCCTTATTTCAGGTAATGCCCCCCTCATTTCAGGTAATGGCCCCCTTATTTCAGATATTGCCCCCCATATTTCAGGTCATTCTCCCCTTATTTCAGGTAATACCCCCCATATTTCAGGTCATTCTCCCCTTATTTCAAGTAATGTCCCCCTCATTTCAGGTAATGGCCCCCTTATTTCAGATAATGCCCCCCATATTTCAGGTCATTCTCCCCTTATTTCAGATAATCCCCCCTCCCCATATTTCAGGTCATTCTCCCCTTATTTCAGGTAATGTCCCCTTCATTTCAGGTAATGGCCCCCTTATTTCAGATAATACCCCCCATATTTCAGGTAATTCCCCCCTTATTTCAGGTAATGTCCCCCTCATTTCAGGTAATGGCCCCATTATTTCAGATAATGCCCCCCATCTTTCAGGTCATTCTCCCCTTATTTCAGATAATCCCCCCCCCCCCCATATTTCAGGTCATTCTCCCCTTATTTCAGGTATTGTCCCCCTCATTCCAGGTAATGGCCCCCTTA
This sequence comes from Myxine glutinosa, assembly GCF_964187855.1. Lineage (NCBI taxonomy): Eukaryota > Metazoa > Chordata > Myxini > Myxiniformes > Myxinidae > Myxine > Myxine glutinosa. Next base: position 8,040,371 of record NC_136261.1, on the reverse strand, counting down.
TTTCAGATAATTCCCCCCCATATTTCAGGTAATTCCCCCCTTATTTCAGGGAATGCCCCCTTATTTCAAGTAATTCCCCCCTTATTTAAGGTAATTCCCCCCTTATTTCAGATAATGCCCCCCATATTTCAGGTAATTCTCCCCTTATTTCAGGTAATGTCCCCCTCATTTCAGGTAATGGCTCCATTATTTCAGATAATGCCCCCCATATTTCAGGTCATTCTCCCCTTATTTCAGATAATGCCCCCAATATTTCAGGTCATTCTCCCCTTATTTCAGATAATGCCCACCATATTTCAGGTAATTCCCCCCTTATTTCAGGTAATGCCCCCAATATTTCAGGTCATTCTCCCCTTATTTCAGGTAATTCCCCCCCATATTTCAGGTAATTCCCCCCCTATTTCAGGGAATGCCCCCTTATTTCAAGTAATTCCCCCCTTATTTAAGGTAATTCCCCCCTTATTTCAGATAATGCCCCCCATATTTCAGGTAATTCTCCCCTTATTTCAGGTAATGCCCCCTTATTTCAGATAATTCCCCCTTATTTCAAGTCATTCTCCCCTTAGTTCAGATAATTCCCCCCTTATTTCAGGTAATTCTCCCCTTATTTCAGTTAATGCCCCCCTCATTTCAGGTAATGGCCCCCTTATTTCAGATAATGCCCCCCATATTTCAGGTCATTCTCCCCTTATGTCAGGTAATGGCCCCGTTATTTCAGGTAATTTCCCCTTATTCCACGTGATTGCCCCCTTATTTCAGGTAATGCCCCATTTATTTCAGGTAATGCCCCCTTATTTCAGGTATGTCCCCTTATTTCAGGTAATGTCCCTGTTATTTCAGGTAATTCCCCATTATTCCAGGTGATTGCCCCCTTATTTCAGGTAATGTTCCATTTATTTCAGGTAATGCCCCCCTTATTTCAGGTAATGGTCCCCTTATTTCATGATATTCCCCATATTTCTGGTAATTCCCCCCTTATTTCAGGTGATGCCCCCTTATTTCAGGTAATGCCCCCTTATTTCAGGTAATGGCCCCCTTATTTCAGATAATGCCCCCCATATTTCAGGTCATTCTCCCCTTATTTCAGGTAATGTCCCTGTTATTTCAGGTAATTCCCCATTATTCCAGGTGATTGCCCCCTTATTTCAGGTAATGTTCCATTTATTTCAGGTAATGCCCCCCTTATTTCAGGTAATGGTCCCCTTATTTCATGATATTCCCCCATATTTCTGGTAATTCCCCCCTTATTTCAGGTGATATCCCCTTATTTCAGGTAATGCCCCCTTATTTCAGGTAATGCCCCCTTATTTCAGGTAATGTCCCCGTTATTTCAGGTAATTCTCCCTTATTCCAGGTGATTTCCCCCTTATTTCAGGTAATGCCCCATTTATTTCAGGTAATTTCCCCCTTATTTCAGGTAATGGTCCCCTTATTTCAGGATATGCCCCCATATTTCTGGTAATTCCCCCTTATTTCAGGTAATGCCCCCTTATTTCAGATAATTCCCCCTTATTTCAAGTCATTCTCCCCTTAGTTCAGATAATTCCCCCCTTATTTCAGGTAATTCTCCCCTTATTTCAGTTAATGCCCCCCTCATTTCAGGTAATGGCCCCCTTATTTCAGATAATGCCCCCCATATTTCAGGTCATTCTCCCCTTATGTCAGGTAATGGCCCCGTTATTTCAGGTAATTTCCCCTTATTCCACGTGATTGCCCCCTTATTTCAGGTAATGCCCCATTTATTTCAGGTAATGCCCCCTTATTTCAGGTATGTCCCCTTATTTCAGGTAATGTCCCTGTTATTTCAGGTAATTCCCCATTATTCCAGGTGATTGCCCCCTTATTTCAGGTAATGTTCCATTTATTTCAGGTAATGCCCCCCTTATTTCAGGTAATGGTCCCCTTATTTCATGATATTCCCCCATATTTCTGGTAATTCCCCCCTTATTTCAGGTGATGCCCCCTTATTTCAGGTAATGCCCCCTTATTTCAGGTAATTCCCCCTTATTTCAGGTAATGTCCCCGTTATTTCAGGTAATTCTCCCTTATTCCAGGTGATTTCCCCCTTATTTCAGGTAATGCCCCATTTATTTCAGGTAATTTCCCCCTTATTTCAGGTAATGGTCCCCTTATTTCAGGATATGCCCCCATATTTCTGGTAATTCCCCCTTATTTCAGGTAATGCCCCCTTATTTCAGATAATTCCCCCTTATTTCAAGTCATTCTCCCCTTAGTTCAGATAATTCCCCCCTTATTTCAGGTAATTCTCCCCTTATTTCAGTTAATGCCCCCCTCATTTCAGGTAATGGCCCCCTTATTTCAGATAATGCCCCCCATATTTCAGGTCATTCTCCCCTTATGTCAGGTAATGGCCCCGTTATTTCAGGTAATTTCCCCTTATTCCACGTGATTGCCCCCTTATTTCAGGTAATGCCCCATTTATTTCAGGTAATGCCCCCTTATTTCAGGTATGTCCCCTTATTTCAGGTAATGTCCCTGTTATTTCAGGTAATTCCCCATTATTCCAGGTGATTGCCCCCTTATTTCAGGTAATGTTCCATTTATTTCAGGTAATGCCCCCCTTATTTCAGGTAATGGTCCCCTTATTTCATGATATTCCCCCATATTTCTGATAATTCCCCCCTTATTTCAGGTGATGCCCCCTTATTTCAGGTAATGCCCCCTTATTTCAGGTAATGCCCCCTTATTTCAGGTAATGTCCCCGTTATTTCAGGTAATTCTCCCTTATTCCAGGTGATTTCCCCCTTATTTCAGGTAATGCCCCATTTATTTCAGGTAATTTCCCCCTTATTTCAGGTAATGGTCCCCTTATTTCAGGATATGCCCCCATATATCTGGTAATTCCCCCTTATTTCAGGTAATAGCCCCATTTTTTCAGGTAATTTCCCCCTTTTTCAGGTAATTGCCCCCTTATTTCATGTAATGCCCACCTTATTATTTCAGGCAATTCCCCCTTATTTCAGCTAATTGCCCCCATTTTAAAAATAAGGCCCCCATTTTTTCAGGTAATTGCCCCCTTATTTCAGGTAATGCCCACCTTATTTCAGGTAATTCCCCCCTTATTTCAGGTAATGTCCCCCTCATTTCAGGTAATGTCTCCCTCATTTCAGGTAATTTCCCCCTCATTTCATGTAATGCCCACCTTATTATTTCAGGTAATTCCCCCTTATTTCAGGTAATTGCTCCCTTTTTTAATATAAGCCCCCCATTTTTTCAGGTAATGCCCCCCTCATTTCAGGTAATGCCCCCTTATTTCAGATAATGCCCCCATATTTCAGGTAATGTCCCCCTCATTTCAGGTATTGGCCCCCTTATTTCAGATAATGCCCCCCCCATATTTCAGGTAATGCTCCCCTTATTTCAGATAATGCCCCCCATATTTCAGGTCATTCTCCCCTTATTTCAGGTAATACCCCCTTATTTCAGATAATTCCCCCCTTATTTCAAGTCATTCTCCCCTTAGTTCAGATAATTCCCCCCTTATTTCAGGTAATGCCCACCTTATTTCAGGTAATTCCCCCATTATTTCAGGTAATGTCCCCCTCATTTCAGGTAATGCCCCCTTATTTCAGATAATGCCCCCTTATTTCAGGTAATGTCCCCCTCATTTCAGGTAATGGCCCCCTTATTTCAGATAATGCCTCCCCCCCCCCCCATATTCCAGGTAATGCTCCCCTTATTTCAGGTAATTCCCCCCTTATCCTGCTGCTACACATTCACCATCTTGGTTAACAACATTTTTACATCTATTTCATCTTCGCCATTCATTATCCTGTTCGAAATTCCCGCCTAATCACCTCGTTTCTAATGTAAAAAGCCTGGTGTCCTGTTACCTGAGCCAATTTCCAGGCTGAACACTCTCTCTGTGACTGTGCCACTGTGATGACCCTTCCTCACATGTGGTGACCAAAACTGCACACGATAATGGAGGTGAGGCCTCTCGAAATTCCTTTATAACGTTAACACCACGTCATTCAAACAATAAACTATGTCCCGGTGAAGGTAACCTGAAACCCTGTTTGCTTTTCCTATCGCTACCTGGCACTGAGCTGTGTGCTTACCTGCCCCCCTCTACTCACCCACCTATATATCGATTACCACCCCCAGATCCTTCTCCTGCATCACATGCTCCAAAACTGCCTTACATCATTTAATCCGTAGTTCTATTATTCCTGCCCATGTCCAATTCCTTACATTCCCAAAAGGAAACTACAACTGTCAATTCTCTGCCAATACAATGATAACACCTGGACATTCCAGAGTCTTCATTATCACCCCCATGTTACCTGTCTACCTCACCTCGAAGCTTTGTGACATCGTGAAATTTTAAAGTCAATCTGAAGTCTTCTCCAAATGTTCTTAGATTACTAAAAAAAGTATGTGTGTGTGTGTGTGTGTGTGTGTGTGTGTGTGTGTGTGTGTGTGTGTGTGTACGTGTGTGTGTACGTGTGTGTGTACGTGTGTGTGTGTGTGTGTGTGTACGTGTGTACACGTGTGTGTACGTGTGTGTGTGTGTGTGTGTGTGTGTGTGTGTGTGTACGTGTGTACGTGTGTGTGTGTATATGTGTGTGTGTCCATCACGCTTTATTAAAAAGGGTTTCTGCTGACTTATAATAATAAAAATGGTACCGATGAACAGCTAATACTCGATTTACTTGGTTGGAAAGCTAATAATATATTTACTTTGTTGGAAAGATAATAATGTATTTACTTGGTTGGAAAGATAATAATGTATTTACTTGGTTGGAAAGCTAATAATGTATTGTTACGGACGCGGTTTATAATGTTATTATGGGCCGAGCGGATGGTCCACCGCGACCGTTACAGGATCCCCGATTGGCCCGACTCCCCCAACGTTGACCAGATCGCACCACAGATATTCAATTTGGAAACCTCTAAAGCGACCGAAAGAGAAGGAAGAGAGAAGAAGACAGAGTACAGAGGAATAACAGGATTTATTATACACACAAGCAAAAAGAAGGAGCGATCAAAGTTATTTACAAGCAATGGATGGAAGAAGCAGTCACACAGTGAATCGTTAGCTTATACTAGTCAATTTACTTAACCCCAGGACAACGATTAGGACAGACGACGTTCACACTTACACGGGGGATATTGCAGGCAGGTATGGCTTGAGGATGGATGGTTGTTTTTGGGAGGCAATGGAGGGTCCAGCGTGGATTGCTGCCTGGCGCGACCTTTTCGTGGCCTGCGGCCCCTTAGCTGCCCCCTTAGCTGCAGCGCAGCTGGTCGCACGATGGCTCGCACACACCTGCTCGTTCAGGCGTCTTCCTTCTCCCCAGCAACAACGAGGGACAGCAAGCAAGATGACGGGGTCAGAGCAAGAGCAAGAGGAGCAAGAGCGGCAAGAGGAGCAAGAGGGTGGAGTGCGTCCCACGGCGGCTTATATTGGTTTCCTCACCGAACCTTCGCGCACTTTCTCGGGGGTTCCCGCTCTGCCCTCTCTTAGCCAAACCCCTTGTTCTGGGTTGGATGAGCGGGGCCGACTTACTCCTCCCCCCTATGACGAGGGGGGCGACCGCGTTCTCTAGCCACTCCCCTTGTTCGTAATGGCCGCAAATGGCGAAAACCGGTCAGCAGCTGCAGGTACTGCGCCGTCACGTTGCACAGCAGTTCAGTACTGCAATAAACGTTTGCTGTGAAAGCTCAAGTGGGGGAATCCCTGGCACTTGAGCTGCCATGGATCATCGGAGGGGCCTACGCTTTATTTCGTTTGATGCAATGCAGAGTCAATCTAGTGGGAAACACATATTTAGCCTACATAGAATAAGGAAATAAACTATTTAAAAAGATATATCGTGGCCTGTGTGTAAGTTTCATGGAATTAACTAGGAGGACGGCTGCGACCATTATTTACATTACGAGGGTGTTACACACAACAAAACCATACTTTTCACATTCGTTACACTTTCTCCAAAATTGTTACACTTCTCAAAACCGTTACACTTCTCAAATTCGTTACAGTATTAACTTGGTTGGAAAGATAATAATATATATACTTGGTTGGAAAGATAATAATATATTTACTTGGTTGGAAAGATAATAATATATTTACTTGGTTGGAAAGATAATAATATATTTACTTGGTTGGAAAGATAATAATGTATTTACTTGGTTGGAAAGATAATAATATATTTACTTGGTTGGAAAGATAATAATGTATTTACTTGGTTGGAAAGATAATAATATATTGTTACAGACCGCGGATAAGGATGTTGATTTGCCGAGCGGATGGCACCGCGGCCGAACAGTTACCCCGACTAACCCGATTCCCGAACGTTGGCCGGATCGCGCCACAGATATTCAATGGGGAAAAGACTAAGGCGACACGGATGTGAAGAAGAAGAAGAAGACAAAAAGGTTGGAAATACTACTAAATTTATTCTTACTATTTACACGCTCAAAGTAACCAAGGAGAAGGAAAGATAATAAAATAATATACAGAAGATATTAGAGACACAGTGCAATGCTAACTTATACAAGCTTAATTAATACCCGGGGACAAGACACACAGAACAAACTCACGTACACAAAAGGATGGAAAGGCAGGAGGTGGATGGCTGGAGGGAGAGGAAGGTCCACGGGTACTGCAGCACGATCGGCGCGTTTAGCAGCCGCCGTTCCTTCGCGGCCCTGCTCAGAAACTGCCGTCAAGGCCCCAAGCTGTTGTGGCTGCTGCTACTGCTGCTGCTGAAGCTGCTGCTGTTGCTGCTGTGGCTGCTGCTGCTGCTGCTGTGTGGACGTCGCGTGCTTCCTCCAGGACTCGTCTGACTCGTCTCGTACTCAGTCCAACCACTGCACGTCTCTCGCTTGGTCCAACCACTCAACTCAACAACCTCCTTGCTTCTTGCGCGCGCGCTTTTATAGCGCCGCCGGCCTTCAGGACACGCCCATCGGTCAGCTCGCCTCGGCCCTGATTGGTCAGCACGGCCCTCTGGCTCCGCCCTTGATGACGATGGGCGGGCACGCCCTTCTTCCCCGAGCTGAGCACATGCTTAATGGCGGCTTTGGGGCGAAATCAGCAACCACAGCTGTAGCAAACCTGGCAAACTGCCCAGTGCAGTTGGCAATGGAGGCTTGGAGGGGATGTAGCTGGCAATTGAGGCTTGGCAATGGAAGTTTTGGGAGTGGGAATGGGGAATGAAGGGAATCTATCTTATTTCACTTGGTGCAATGGAGTGTCATCTTAATGGAAGACAAGGCCTTACCCTAATACACATAATAAAGATATAACTATCAACAAAGGGGGAAATCTATGATTGGCTGACGTGATTGTTTATGACCTAATTATGGGACGCCCTTTGACCTTTATACATAACTGGAGTAAGGAGGGTCCAGAATAAAGCAATAATAATAAAAAAACCACAATAAAAAAACACAATCCTCATATCCACAACAATATTTACTTGGTTGGAAAGATAATAATATATTTACTTGGTTGGAAAGATAATAATGTATTTACTTGGTTGGAAAGCTAACAATATATTTACTTGGTTGGAAAGATAATAATGTATTTACTTGGTTGGAAAGATAATAATGTATTTACTTGGTTGGAAAGCTAATAATATATTTACTTGGTTGGAAAGATAATAATGTATTTACTTGGTTGGAAAGATAATAATGTATTTACTTGGTTGTAAAGCTAATAATATATTTACTTGGTTGGAAAGATAATAATATATTTACTTGGTTGGAAAGCTAATAACATATTTACTTGGTTGTAAAGATAATAATGTATTTACTTGGTTGGAAAGCCAAAGATGTATTTACTTAGTTGGAAAGATAATAATATATTTACTTGGTTGTAAAGATAATAATATATTTACTTGGTTGTAAAGATAATAATGTATTTACTTGGTTGGAAAGCCAATGATGTATTTACTTAGTTGGAAAGATAATAATATATTTACTTAGTTGGAAAGATAATAATATATTTACTTGGTTGGAAAGATCATAATATATTTACTTGGTTGTAAAGATAATAATGTATTTACTTGGTTGGAAAGCCAATGATGTATTTACTTAGTTGGAAAGATAATAATATATTTACTTGGTTGGAAAGCTAATAATATATTTACTTGGTAGGAAAGCTAATAATATATTTACTTAGTTGGAAAGATAATAATATATTTACTTGGTTGGAAAGATAATAATATATTTACTTGGTTGGAAAGCTAATAATATATTTACTTGGTTGGAAAGCTAATAATATATTTACTTGGTTGTAAAGATAATAATGTATTTACTTGGTTGGAAAGCCAAAGATGTATTTACTTAGTTGGAAAGATAATAATATATTTACTTGGTTGTAAAGATAATAATATATTTACTTGGTTGTAAAGATAATAATGTATTTACTTGGTTGGAAAGCCAATGATGTATTTACTTAGTTGGAAAGATAATAATATATTTACTTAGTTGGAAAGATAATAATATATTTACTTGGTTGGAAAGATCATAATATATTTACTTGGTTGTAAAGATAATAATGTATTTACTTGGTTGGAAAGCCAATGATGTATTTACTTAGTTGGAAAGATAATAATATATTTACTTGGTTGGAAAGCTAATAATATATTTACTTGGTAGGAAAGCTAATAATATATTTACTTAGTTGGAAAGATAATAATATATTTACTTGGTTGGAAAGATAATAATATATTTACTTGGTTGGAAAGCTAATAATATATTTACTTGGTTGGAAAGCTAATAATATATTTACTTGGTTGTAAAGATAATAATGTATTTACTTGGTTGGAAAGCCAAAGATGTATTTACTTAGTTGGAAAGATAATAATATATTTACTTGGTTGGAAAGATAATAATATATTTACTTGGTGGGAAAGCTAATAATATATTTACTTGGTTGTAAAGATAATAATGTATTTACTTGGTTGGAAAGCCAATGATGTATTTACTTAGTTGGAAAGATAATAATATATTTACTTGGTTGTAAAGATAATAATGTATTTACTTGATTGGAAAGCCAATGATGTATTGACTTAGTTGTAAAGCTAATAATATATTTACTTGGTTGTAAAGATAATAATGTATTTACTTGGTTGGAAAGCCAATGATGTATTTACTTAGTTGGAAAGCCAATGATGTATTTACTTCGTTGGAAAGATAATAATATATTTACTTAGTTGGAAAGATAATAATATATTTACTTGGTTGTAAAGATAATAATGTATTTACTTGGTTGGAAAGATAATAATATATTTACTTGGTTGTAAAGATAATAATATATTTACTTAGTTGGAAAGATAATAATATATTTACTTGGTTGTAAAGATAATAATGTATTTACTTGGTTGGAAAGATAATAATATATTTACTTGGTTGTAAAGATAATAATATATTTACTTAGTTGGAAAGATAATCATATATTTACTTAGTTGGAAAGATAATAATGTATTTACGTGGTTGGAAAGCCAATGATGTATTTACTTAGTTGGAAAGATAATAATATATTTACTTGGTTGTAAAGATAATAATATATTTACTTGGTTGGAAAGATAATAATATATTTACTTGGTAGGAAAGCTAATAATATATTTACTTAGTTGGAAAGATAATAATATATTTACTTGGTTGGAAAGATAATAATATATTTACTTGGTTGGAAAGCTAATAATATATTTACTTGGATGGAAAGCTAATAATATATTTACTTGGTTGTAAAGATAATAATGTATTTACTTGGTTAGAAAGCCAAAGATGTATTTACTTAGTTGGAAAGATAATAATATATTTACTTGGTTGGAAAGATAATAATATATTTACTTGGTGGGAAAGCCAATGATGAATTTACTTAGTTGGAAAGATAATAATATATTTACTTGGTTGTAAAGATAATAATGTATTTACTTGGTTGGAAAGCCAATGATGTATTTACTTAGTTGGAAAGATAATAATATATTTACTTGATTGTAAAGATAATAATGTATTTACTTGGTTGGAAAGCCAATGATGTATTTACTTAGTTGTAAAGCTAATAATATATTTACTTGGTTGTAAAGATAATAATGTATTTACTTGGTTGGAAAGCCAATGATGTATTTACTTAGATGGAAAGATAATTATATATTTACTTGGTTGTAAAGATAATAATGTATTTACTTGGTTGGAAAGATAATAATATATTTACTTGGTTGTAAAGATAATAATGTATTTACTTGGTTGGAAAGCCAATGATGTATTTACTTAGTTGGAAAGATAATAATGTATTTACTTAGTTGGAAAGCCAATAATATATTTACTTAGTTGGAAAGATAATAATATATTTACTTAGTTGGAAAGATAATAATATATTTACTTGGTTGTAAAGATAATAATATATTTACTTGGTTGGAAAGATAATAATGTATTTACTTGGTTGTAAAGATAATAATATATTTAGTTGGTTGTAAAGATAATAATATATTTACTTGGCTGTAAAGCTAATAATGTATTTACTTGGTTGGAAAGATAATAATATATTTACTTGGTTGTAAAGATAATAATATATTTACTTGGTTGGAAAGATAATAATATATTTACTTGGTTGTAAAGATAATAATGTATTTACTTGGTTGTAAAGATAATAATATATTTACTTGGTTGTAAAGATAATAATGTATTTACTTGGTTGGAAAGATAATAATATATTTACTTGGTTGTAAAGATAATAATGTATTTACTTGGCTGTAAAGATAATAATGTATTTACTTGGTTGTAAAGATAATAATATATTTACTTGGTTGTAAAGATAATAATGTATTTACTTGGTTGTAAAGATAATAATATATTTACTTGGTTGTAAAGATAATAATGTATTTACTTGGTTGGAAAGATAATAATATATTTACTTGGTGGGAAAGCCAATGATGAATTTACTTAGTTGGAAAGATAATAATATATTTACTTGGTTGTAAAGATAATAATGTATTTACTTGGTTGTAAAGATAATAATATATTTACTTGGTTGTAAAGATAATAATGTATTTACTTGGTTGGAAAGATAATAATATATTTACTTGGTTGTAAAGATAATAATATATTTACTTGGTTGTAAAGATAATAATATATTTACTTGGCTGTAAAGCTAATAATGTATTTACTTGGTTGGAAAGATAATAATATATTTACTTGGTTGTAAAGATAATAATATATTTACTTGGTTGGAAAGATAATAATATATTTACTTGGTTGGAAAGATAATAATATATTTACTTGGTTGGAAAGATAATAATATATTTACTTGGTTGGAAAGATAATAATATATTTACTTGGTTGTAAAGATAATAATATATTTACTTGGTTGTAAAGATAATAATATATTTACTTGGTTGGAAAGATAACAATGTATTTACTTGGTTGGAAAGATAATAATATATTTACTTGGTTGGAAAGATAATAATATATTTACTTGGTTGGAAAGATAATAATATATTTACTTGGTTGGAAAGATAATAATATATTTACTTGGTTGGAAAGATAACAATGTATTTACTTGGTTGGAAAGATAATAATATATTTACTTGGTTGGAAAGATAATAATATATTTACTTGGTTGGAAAGATAACAATGTATTTACTTGGTTGGAAAGATAATAATATATTTACTTGGTTGGAAAGATAATAATATATTTACTTGGTTGGAAAGATAATAATATATTTACTTGGTTGGAAAGATAACAATGTATTTACTTGGTTGGAAAGATAATAATATATTTACTTGGTTGGAAAGATAATAATATATTTACTTGGTTGGAAAGATAATAATATATTTACTTGGTTGGAAAGATAATAATATATTTACTTGGTTGGAAAGATAATAATATATTTACTTGGTTGTAAAGATAATAATATATTTACTTGGTTGGAAAGATAACAATGTATTTACTTGGTTGGAAAGATAACAATGTATTTACTTGGTTGGAAAGATAATAATATATTTACTTGGTTGGAAAGATAATAATATATTTACTTGGTTGGAAAGATAATAATATTGTTATAGATCGCGGTTTGGATGTTATAGACCGAGCGGTGGTTTAAAACCGCGACCTAACAAAACTCACCCGATTCACCCAGACTTTGGCCGTATCGCACCCTAGCTGCTCAATGAGGGAAAAGACAAAAGCGACGCAATGCAAGAGGAAAACGGAGACAAAAAAAGGTTCGAAATACTACCACATTTATTCCTACTATTTACACACAAGCAAAAAGACAGATGTCACGTTTATTTACAAGCACAAGACGCAGGTGACACAGTGCAAATTTAGCTTATCTACAGACTTAACTTATTACCCAGGACAGAACAAACAAAGACGACTCACACGGGGAATGCCAGGGATGGCAGAAGGTGGATGGCTGGCGGGAGAGGAAAGGTCCAAGGGGGGGTCTTGCAGCACAACCGGCGCGTTCAGCAGCCGCCGTTCCTTTTTCGGCCCTGCTCCGAACCGCCGTTCAGGCCCCCTTTGGCGGTGGGGTGGCGCGGCTGCGGCGGCCTCCGTCCGCTGCGTTCCCAGGACTTGTCTCACTGGTCTGGTCCCTCAACCCTCAACCCTCAACTCTTTCTTGCTTCTCTCACTTCTCACCACCGACTCCTCTCTCTGGCAACCGACTGTGACCAACTCCTTGCAACCAACTCCTCCTCTCTTCACAACCCTTCTTTTTCCAACCCAGAGTGCATCTCTCTTTCTTCTTTCTTCTCTCGTTCCACTTCCGGTTGCGCCCTTTTATAGCGCCCCCAGCGATCACGCCCCCGGCGCTTTGGACACGCCCTTCGGGGCGCTCACCTCGGCCCTGGCTGGTCGCACGACCCTCGGGCTCCGCCCCGGACGACGACGGGCGGGCGCGCCCCTCCCCTCCTCTGACGAGGTGGAGACACGCCTTTCTTCTCCGACTCGAGCCTCGTGGTCAATGGCGGTTATTGGAGGGGAGGTAATATGGGCAATCGAGGCTCGGCAATGACGAGAGGGGGATGTAATATGAGGTCATTGGAGGTTTTGGAGGGGATGGAAAGGGAGATTTTTGGGGATGGGAAGGAAAGGGGGTCTATTCTCTTTCACTGGTGCAATGGAGTACTTTTAATTAATGGGAGACACAGCCTTATCCTAAAACACAGAATAAGAGATAACTATCAAAAGAAAAGATATATCGTGTCCTGCATGTATGTTTTTTATGGACTAACTACGGGAACGCCCTTTGACCTTTATACAACCACAACGGAGGGAGGAGGGGTGATATTTTACAACAACCTTTTACAACAACCTTTTACAACATTTTACCACCACCACAAAATAAAAAAAACATTCTCATATTCACAACACTGCACCCTCCTCCCCTTAGGCACGTCCCGGGCCTATTACTTTTACCTTAGTGTGGCATGTAGGTGTAGTTCCCTCTACTTTTAACCTGACCCTGAGTGTGACAGTTTTAAAACATAAATAAATGTGTCCCGCTGCTCCATTGCACCCTGCCTAACAGACTTACGCCCACAGTTAACCGAATTGCGGAATGGTCTTCAAACTATACAATGACGGTGGGGACCATTATTTACACTGACGCTAATTTTATTGACAAAACTAACCCAGGACCTGTAATTGTTCTTTCTGGGGGGAGGACAGTCTGCTCTGCATCAATGCACCATTAAAGCACCCAAAAACGCACCAATACACACCCAAGCACCAATCGGTGCAGTCCCCATTGTTCAATGAATAAAATAAAACCAACAAACCCAACCCTGCAGGTGTCTCTTGCTCTTCGGCTCCCTCTGCTGGTTATCATTATTTCTTCCAGTTGTTGTCATTTTCTTTGCTTTGCTTACTGGCGGCCTATTTTCAATAAAACTTGCACCCAAGGTGTCCTTTTTATTTATTTATGGCCCACCAGGCCGACTATGTGTATGGTTCACCTGTGGGGCATTGGTGCCCTGTGGCCAAGGTCCGCCAGCAAGATTTCGGGCCCTCATGGCCGGTTCCAGCAGAGGGGCCATGCCCCAACCCATGGGGTCCATAAGTGGTGCTCGGCCACTGACATGTGGTCCATAATGTGGTGCATCGATGCAGACAGCTGGTTCTGGGAATTTCGGGCGCACAATGGCCGACCCACGCACGCTCCCCTCGGCGCCCAACGGCGCTCAGGTCCTCATGTGGGAGACAAAAAAAAGGGGGGACAAGACAGATGAGCGAGGGGTAAGGTCTCAAGGGTACACATCAAAAAGGCAATGCAAGGCGAAATGCGTACGGAGGGCGAAGTGAGAAAGCTCGTCCCTACCGTACGTCACCCCCCTGTTACCTAGCCCACCCTTGCCCTTACCCCATATGTACAAAACCTACACATTACCAATTCGTCACTACTGTCACGTCTTCCCCATATTTCCCCTATATCAAATTCGTCTCCACAATCCCTCTACTTCAAAATTTGCCATCATCAATTCATCATCAATCCTCATAAGGAGGCAGAGATGGAACATCAAAGCACAATGTCACACCCACGTCATGATGCGTCTCACATTCCAAACATTTGCACAATAAAAAATAATCAAAACATGGCATGGTGTGGAGTTCCTGTCACCTCCGGTGAGTGGGTGCAGATGGTGCGAGGAGATCCTTCATCCTAACTATCCTCTAAATGACTTTAACACACTTTACACTACCCGGGGTCTTTCTCCTGCCAAACCATTGGCCCTCTTACACTATGGGTTCTAAAAACCAATTCCCATTGGCCAAACTGTGGTGCTCTTCAATTTGGGGTCTCACTCCCCCGATTCATCTCCCGGTGCCCTCGCACAATTTCTGGGCCGCGACGTGTAGCTCTCCCAACAGGTCTACCCACCTGCACACCTCCACCACTGTAGTTGCCACCCGAGCTTACCTAGCTCCTCACCCTAACCTATCTAACTGGGGGCAGCCCCTCTCCTGGCTCTGTCACCCCATGGTGCCCTCTGGCACTGGGCTACCCGGGTCCGTCCTCCGGATCCTCGGGCCCCATTCACACAACTACTACCGGCTCCCAGAGCCCACCTGCGGCCTCACCTGGCCGACATCCTCACAGTGGTGGAGTGCCCAACCAACTACACACACTAACAGGCTACATGCCCAGCCATTTCCACAACACTAATGCACCCATCCAAACATCATTCTTCCAACCGCACCACAGATGCCAATATCCAACCACAATTTACCTGTACCCTCTACCTAACACTTACACTACCCGCCCCGGGTATCCGTGATGGGGGTCCACTCTTCCCCCATTCACACCTTCGCACCATCCACTCCACTCCACAATTTCCACCATTCTCACTCCACGACCATCCATTCCACTACTCCATACCATTTATTCCATACACCTGTCCTCCATTCACCTGTCGTTGCACACCTGTGCAATCTCACCTGGTGCCACCTGCACCCTCCTCCTCTTTCTGGACCAGTTGGTCAACGCAACACACATCACCATCACTCACTCATACACTGCTCCACACACCTGTTCAGTTGCACACCTGTGCAATCACACCTGTTCCATTCTCACCTGTTCAATCCTCACACGCACGGCATCATCTCAGCTAACTACTCCCCTCTGAAACTTGCGCTTCCCAGTCGTCCCTTTAAACTATTGCGCTCCCACGTCATTATCATCCACACTAATCTACCTGCGTCCCCACTACAGGTATCAGTCGCTATCTAACCTTACGTTACCTAATGTCATCTTCTAGGGCCCTATCAATATAACCTAACCCACCCGGGCTAGTTTTCACTGTCATACACCCCATAAGCTATAGCTCCTTTGCCCCCACCTTGTGAGGGATGGTGGATTTGCCATCCCACCACATCGGGGGTCTCTCACTATCAATTTTGCTCGTCCAAATTCCAACCAATTCAAAAATTTTCCATTTACTGCCAATTCTACCCACTTTTATAAATTTCGTACCAAATCACTACTATCATCATCACAGTCCGTCTACTTATTAGGTCCTCTCGGTGCGCCAATTCACATCTACAGCTCGGCTTCGTAAAGCCAAGCCATGAATGCGGGTTGTTTGGTGCCAGCGGCTGGATAGGTCCCGCCCCACTCGGGGTAGGGACGGAAGCTTACCCGGGCCGAGATCCCATGCACCACCTCGGCGTGAAGCCATCCAATGTCCCGATCTCGACCTGCCGGCACGTCTCAATAGAAAGTGGTCGCCATGACGACCCTTCCTATCGGGCTGCCCGCTCCGCCTAGTGGAGCCCGGACGCGGCCGTTCCACGCGAGGCCCAGCGTGGATCGCGCACGGCGGTTCTTTCGAAACCGCCGTGGTTCGGATCCCCGCTGGTTCTCGCGGCACGCGAAGCCCGGCACGCACCGAGGGCCCGAGTCGGCTATAAGTCGTTCTAACCTTTAACCCGGTTATCGTCGACGCTTCACCTGCAGGCTTACATGCATACGCTACCCCTTTCGTGCTCATACATGCAGCCGTTCCCATTCTCCTCGTACCTTTCCTTACGCACCTCGGTACACTCACTCCGCTCACCGACTTGGTCACACACCTGACCACCGTACACCTTGGCACACATTCGTTGGTATCACACCTCACCAACACACCTCTTCGCGCCCCCTCCTCGGTCACCTCCTCTGTGACAATCACAGGTGTGCCCTCATTCGCACACCCAACCACGTGCCTCACCACCAACTCCAGCGTGCATTCCCACTCACGCTCTACCATTCCAGGTGTGCATCCTTCCATCCCAGGTGTACATCCTCGCTCACCTGTCACAACCAACTCACGCTCCGTTTCACTCTCACTACTCTCACCTCCACTCTTGACAACGCACTCTTTCCTCATGCACCTGTCCGTTACACACCTTTCTCGCGCACACCCTCCCGTTACATCCTCTGTAACACTCACCACAGGCGTACACTTCCTCGTTACATCCTCTGTAACACTCACCACAGGTGTACACTCTCTCGTTACTTCCTCCGTAACACTCACCACACCGCGCTTCCATGTACCCCCTCGCACACGCGCTCCGACCGGCTCACTCCTGACGGCACACTCACTCCTCGGCGTGCACTTTTTCCTCACACACCCCATGGTCGGACATTCTCGCACACCTCTTTTTTCGCACACCTGACCTGTCACACACTTCACCAACGGCCTTTCACGAACACCCGGATCCAAACCAATCCCCAAACCGACTGAATCTCCCCTCACATCATGTACATTGCCACTCACCTCCGTACCTCGTCGCACCTCCTCCGCCACCTGCAAACTCTTTATTTGGTTAGTGAGCATCACATCATGAGTTGAGCACCGACCTTGCACATATTCCATTACCTCCTCCTTTATCTCCCTCTTAGTTTCTGTCCATCCCTTCTTAATTTCACTCACCTCTTCTCCCACTTCCTCTAGTTTTTGTTTAACCTCTTTTATTTCTCGGTGGGTCCCCTCAAGTTCGTCCTCTAAGGCTACCGTGACCGTCTCTATGTGCATCCTCACCTGCCGGTCCTTTGTCTCCATTATCTCTGTCACCTCCTCCACCCTCATTGTCAGTTCCTCCCGTACCATCTGACATTGCCTCTGCGTCGCTATTAATTCGTTTTTTATTTCTTTTTGTGTCGCCTTTAACCCTCCTAGTACCGCAGTGTTCTTTTGAACCTGCTCCACTAACTTAGTTTGTCCCTCTGTCAGCTGCTCCACCTCCTCCGTCAGATCTTCTATTCCCCCTTGTAACTTAGCCGTATTATTCCTCACTTCTTTCTCTATACGCTTTTCGCCTCGCTTTACCTCCTCGCGCAGCCCCGAGACCTCCTCACTCACCCCTCGTCGTATTTCCTCCATCTGGTTCCCCATCTGTTCGATTTCCCGGGCGGATTGTTCCCCTATTTCCCGCAATTTGTCCTCCATCCTATTTTCTAACCCCATTAACCCATTTTTCACCCCCTCTAACTGATTCTCCTGGGCAGCCATTCTATTTTCCACCCCCGTTAACCCATGTTTCACCCCTTCTATCCCATTGTCTAACCCCTCAAATTTCTTGTCTAATCCCTCAAATTTCTTTTCTAATCCCTCACCGGTACCCCTCGCTTCGTCCCTCATTACCCCCATTTCGTTTCCCATTACCCCCATTTGGTTCCCCATTACCCCCAATTGCTCACTCTGAGCATCCATCCGGTTCCCCATTACCCCCAATTGCTCACTCTGAGCATCCATCCGGCCCTCCAATCGCTCACTATTCTGGGCCATAAGGGCCTTCATTTGTATAAAAAAAAAGGTTCAAATCCATTGGCATCTCCGGTTCGACTACCGCGACCACGGGCGTGGCTAAATGTGGCGCCGCTGTAATCACGTGCGCTAGAGCGCCATTTTGTGCACCTGAAATTCCCGCAACCACATTGCCATTTTCCTCCTCCCTTTCTTCCCCGAAGTCCTGGGTTACTTCTAACCCCTCTATCTCTCCCACCGGCATCCCGTCGCCTTGGACAGCCATGGCGCGATTTCAAAATTCGGGCTCTTCCTTTAAAACAAAACAAATTTCGTACTTTATAATTTTGAGCGCGTGAAGCGCGCTCCGGGTCGATCTCACTCCCCGACACCAATTGTTATTCTAATAGTACAATTGGTGTTCCAAAATTTGGGCTAAATAAATTTAGTCCCAGGTTCGAATCCAACTCCTGACAACCAATTGTTATAGATCGCGGTTTGGATGTTATAGACCGAGCGGTGGTTTAAAACCGCGACCTAACAAAACTCACCCGATTCACCCAGACTTTGGCCGTATCGCACCCTAGCTGCTCAATGAGGGAAAAGACAAAAGCGACGCAATGCAAGAGGAAAACGGAGACAAAAAAAGGTTCGAAATACTACCACATTTATTCCTACTATTTACACACAAGCAAAAAGACAGATGTCACGTTTATTTACAAGCACAAGACGCAGGTGACACAGTGCAAATTTAGCTTATCTACAGACTTAACTTATTACCCAGGACAGAACAAACAAAGACGACTCACACGGGGAATGCCAGGGATGGCAGAAGGTGGATGGCTGGCGGGAGAGGAAAGGTCCAAGGGGGGGTCTTGCAGCACAACCGGCGCGTTCAGCAGCCGCCGTTCCTTTTTCGGCCCTGCTCCGAACCGCCGTTCAGGCCCCCTTTGGCGGTGGGGTGGCGCGGCTGCGGCGGCCTCCTTCCGCTGCGTTCCCAGGACTTGTCTCACTGGTCTGGTCCCTCAACCCTCAACCCTCAACTCTTTCTTGCTTCTCTCACTTCTCACCACCGACTCCTCTCTCTGGCAACCGACTGTGACCAACTCCTTGCAACCAACTCCTCCTCTCTTCACAACCCTTCTTTTTCCAACCCAGAGTGCATCTCTCTTTCTTCTTTCTTCTCTCGTTCCACTTCCGGTTGCGCCCTTTTATAGCGCCCCCAGCGATCACGCCCCCGGCGCTTTGGACACGCCCATCGGAGCGCTCACCTCGGCCCTGGCTGGTCGCACGACCCTCGGGCTCCGCCCCGGACGACGACGGGCGGGCGCGCCCCTCCCCTCCTCTGACGAGGTGGAGACACGCCTTTCTTCTCCGACTCGAGCCTCGTGGTCAATGGCGGTTATTGGAGGGGAGGTAATATGGGCAATCGAGGCTCGGCAATGACGAGAGGGGGATGTAATATGAGGTCATTGGAGGTTTTGGAGGGGATGGAAAGGGAGATTTTTGGGGATGGGAAGGAAAGGGGGTCTATTCTCTTTCACTGGTGCAATGGAGTACTTTTAATTAATGGGAGACACAGCCTTATCCTAAAACACAGAATAAGAGAAAACTATCAAAAGAAAAGATATATCGTGTCCTGCATGTATGTTTTTTTATGGACTAACTACGGGAACGCCCTTTGACCTTTATACAACCACAACGGAGGGAGGAGGGGTGATATTTTACAACAACCTTTTACAACAACCTTTTACAACATTTTACCACCACCACAAAATAAAAAAAACATTCTCATATTCACAACAATATATTTACTTGGTTGGAAAGATAATAATATATTTACTTGGTTGGAAAGATAACAATGTATTTACTTGGTTGGAAAGATAATAATATATTTACTTGGTTGGAAAGATAATAATATATTTACTTGGTTGGAAAGATAACAATGTATTTACTTGGTTGGAAAGATAATAATATATTAACTTGGTTGGAAAGATAACAATGTATTTACTTGGTTGGAAAGATAACAATGTATTTACTTGGTTGGAAAGATAATAATATATTTACTTGGTTGGAAAGATAATATTATATTTACTTGGTTGGAAAGATAATAATATATTTACTTGGTTGGAAAGATAACAATGTATTTACTTGGTTGGAAAGATAATAATATATTTACTTGGTTGGAAAGATAATAATATATTTACTTGGTTGGAAAGATAACAATATATTTACTTGGTTGGAAAGATAATAATATATTTACTTGGTTGGAAAGATAACAATGTATTTACTTGGTTGGAAAGATAACAATGTATTTACTTGGTTGGAAAGATAATAATATATTTACTTGGTTGGAAAGATAATAATATATTTACTTGGTTGGAAAGATAATAATATATTTGCTTGGTTGGAAAGATAATAATATATTTACTTGGTTGGAAAGATAATAATATATTTACTTGGTTGGAAAGATAACAATGTATTTACTTGGTTGGAAAGATAATAATATATTTACTTGGTTGGAAAGATAACAATGTATTTACT
Organism: Myxine glutinosa; assembly: GCF_964187855.1. NCBI lineage: Eukaryota > Metazoa > Chordata > Myxini > Myxiniformes > Myxinidae > Myxine > Myxine glutinosa. Next base: position 8,019,617 of record NC_136261.1, on the reverse strand, counting down.
TGGTTGGAAAGATAATAATATATTTACTTGGTTGGAAAGATAATAATATATTTACTTGGTTGGAAAGATAACAATATATTTACTTGGTTGGAAAGATAATAATATATTTACTTGGTTGGAAAGATAACAATGTATTTACTTGGTTGGAAAGATAACAATGTATTTACTTGGTTGGAAAGATAATAATATATTTACTTGGTTGGAAAGATAATAATATATTTACTTGGTTGGAAAGATAATAATATATTTGCTTGGTTGGAAAGATAATAATATATTTACTTGGTTGGAAAGATAATAATATATTTGCTTGGTTGGAAAGATAATAATATATTTACTTGGTTGGAAAGATAACAATGTATTTACTTGGTTGGAAAGATAACAATGTATTAACTTGGTTGGAAAGATAATAATATATTTACTTGGTTGGAAAGATAATAATATATTTACTTGGTTGGAAAGATAATAATATATTTGCTTGGTTGGAAAGATAATAATATATTTACTTGGTTGGAAAGATAATAATATATTTACTTGGTTGGAAAGATAACAATGTATTTACTTGGTTGGAAAGATAATAATATATTTACTTGGTTGGAAAGATAACAATGTATTTACTTGGTTGGAAAGATAACAATGTATTTACTTGGTTGGAAAGATAATAACATATTTACTTGGTTGGAAAGATAATAATATATTTACTTGGTTGTAAAGATAATAATATATTTACTTGGTTGGAAAGATAACAATGTATTTACTTGGTTGGAAAGATAATAATATATTTACTTGGTTGGAAAGATAATAATGTATTTACTTGGTTGGAAAGATAATAATATATTTACTTGGTTGGAAAGATAACAATGTATTTCCTTGGTTGGAAAGATAATAATATATTTACTTTGTTGGAAAGATAATAATATATTTACTTGGTTGGAAAGATAATAATGTATTTACTTGGTTGTAAAGATAATAATATATTTACTTGGTTGGAAAGATAATAATATATTTACTTGTTTGGAAAGATAATAATGTATTTACTTGGTTGGAAAGATAATAATATATTTACTTGGTTGGAAAGATAATTATATATTCACTTGGTTGGAAAGATAATGATATATTTACTTGTTTGGAAAGATAATAATGTATTTACTTGGTTGGAAAGATAATAATATATTTACTTGGTTGGAAAGATAACAATGTATTTACTTGGTTGGAAAGATAATAATATATTTACTTGGTTGGAAAGATAATAATATATTTACTTGGTTGGAAAGATAATAATGTATTTACTTGGTTGGAAAGATAATAATGTATTTACTTGGTTGGAAAGATAATAATGTATTTACTTGGTTGGAAAGATAATATTATATTTACTTGGTTGGAAAGATAATAATATATTTACTTGGTTGGAAAGATAATAATATATTTACTTGGTTGGAAAGATAATAATGTATTTACTTGGTTGGAAAGATAATAATGTATTTACTTGGTTGGAAAGATAATATTATATTTACTTGGTTGGAAAGATAATAATATATTTACTTGGTTGTAAAGATAATAATGTATTTACTTGGTTGGAAAGCCAATGATGTATTTACTTAGTTGGAAAGATAATAATATATTTACTTGGTTGTAAAGATAATAATGTATTTACTTGGTTGGAAAGCCAATGATGTATTTACTTAGTTGGAAAGATGATAATATATGTACTTAGTTGGAAAGATAATAATATATTTACTTGGTTGTAAAGATAATAATGTATTTACTTGGTTGGAAAGATAATAATATATTTACTTGGTTGTAAAGATAATAATATATTTACTTAGTTGGAAAGATAATAATATATTTACTTGGTTGTAAAGATAATAATGTATTTACTTGGTTGGAAAGATAATAATATATTTACTTGGTTGTAAAGATAATAATATATATACTTGGTTGGAAAGATAATAATATATTTACTTGGTTGTAAAGATAATAATGTATTTACTTGGTTGGAAAGCCAATGATGTATTTACTTAGTTGGAAAGATAATAATATATTTACTTGGTTGTAAAGATAATAATATATTTACTTGGTTGGAAAGATAATAATGTATTTACTTGGTTGGAAAGATAATAATGTATTTACTTGGTTGGAAAGATAATAATATATTTACTTGGTTGGAAAGATAATAATATATTCACTTGGTGGAAAGATAATAATATATTCACTTGGTGGACAGATAATAATATATTTACTTGGTAGGAAAGATAATAATATATTTACTTGGTTGTAAAGATAATAATGTTTTCACTTGGTGGACAGATAATAATATATTTACTTGGTAGGAAAGATAATAATATATTTACTTGGTTGTAAAGATAATAATGTATTTACTTGGTTGGAAAGCCAATGATGTATTTACTTAGTTGGAAAGATAATAATATATTTACTTGGTTGTAAAGATAATAATGTATTTACTTGGTTGGAAAGCCAATGATGTATTTACTTAGTTGTAAAGCTAATAATATATTTACTTGGTTGTAAAGATAATAATGTATTTACTTGGTTGGAAAGCCAATGATGTATTTACTTAGTTGGAAAGATAATTATATATTTACTTGGTTGTAAAGATAATAATGTATTTACTTGGTTGGAAAGATAATAATATATTTACTTGGTTGTAAAGATAATAATGTATTTACTTGGTTGGAAAGCCAATGTTGTATTTACTTAGTTGGAAAGATAATAATATATTTACTTAGTTGGAAAGATAATAATATATTTACTTGGTTGTAAAGATAATAATGTATTTACTTGGTTGGAAAGATAATAATATATTTACTTGGTTGTAAAGATAATAATATATTTACTTAGTTGGAAAGATAATAATATATTTACTTGGTTGTAAAGATAATAATGTATTTACTTGGTTGGAAAGATAATAATATATTTACTTGGTTGTAAAGATAATAATATATTTACTTAGTTGGAAAGATAATCATATATTTACTTAGTTGGAAAGATAATAATGTATTTACGTGGTTGGAAAGCCAATGATGTATTTACTTAGTTGGAAAGATAATAATATATTTACTTGGTTGTAAAGATAATAATATATTTACTTGGTTGGAAAGATAATAATATATTTACTTGGTAGGAAAGCTAATAATATATTTACTTAGTTGGAAAGATAATAATATATTTACTTGGTTGGAAAGATAATAATATATTTACTTGGTTGGAAAGCTAATAATATATTTACTTGGTTGGAAAGCTAATAATATATTTACTTGGCTGTAAAGATAATAATGTATTTACTTGGTTAGAAAGCCAAAGATGTATTTACTTAGTTGGAAAGATAATAATATATTTACTTGGTTGGAAAGATAATAATATATTTACTTGGTGGGAAAGCTAATTATATATTTACTTGGTTGTAAAGATAATAATGTATTTACTTGGTTGGAAAGCCAATGATGTATTTACTTAGTTGGAAAGATAATAATATATTTACTTGGTTGTAAAGATAATAATGTATTTACTTGGTTGGAAAGCCAATGATGTATTTACTTAGTTGGAAAGATAATAATATATTTACTTAGTTGGAAAGATAATTATATATTTACTTGGTTGTAAAGATAATAATGTATTTACTTGGTTGGAAAGATAATAATATATTTACTTGGTTGTAAAGATAATAATGTATTTACTTGGTTGGAAAGCCAATGATGTATTTACTTAGTTGGAAAGATAATAATATATTTACTTAGTTGGAAAGATTATAATATATTTACTTGGTTGTAAAGATAATAATGTATTTACTTGGTTGGAAAGATAATAATATATTTACTTGGTTGTAAAGATAATAATATATTTACTTAGTTGGAAAGATAATAATATATTTACTTGGTTGGAAAGATAATAATATATTCACTTGGTTGGAAAGATAATAATGTATTTACTTGGTTGGAAAGCCAATGATGTATTTACTTAGTTGGAAAGATAATAATATATTTACTTGGTTGGAAAGATAATAATATATTTACTTGGTTGGAAAGCCAATGATGTATTTACTTAGTTGGAAAGATAATAATATATTTACTTAGTTGGAAAGATAATTATATATTTACTTGGTTGTAAAGATAATAATGTATTTACTTGGTTGGAAAGATAATAATATATTTACTTGGTTGTAAAGATAATAATGTATTTACTTGGTTGGAAAGCCAATGATGTATTTACTTAGTTGGAAAGATAATAATATATTTACTTAGTTGGAAAGATAATAATATATTTACTTGGTTGTAAAGATAATAATGTATTTACTTGGTTGGAAAGATAATAATATATTTACTTGGTTGTAAAGATAATAATATATTGACTTAGTTGGAAAGATAATAATATATTTACTTGGTTGGAAAGATAATAATATATTCACTTGGTTGGAAAGATAATAATGTATTTACTTGGATGGAAAGCCAATGATGTATTTACTTAGTTGGAAAGATAATAATATATTTACTTGGTTGGAAAGATAATAATATATTTACTTGGTTGGAAAGCCAATGATGTATTTACTTAGTTGGAAAGATAATAATATATTTACTTAGTTGGAAAGATAATTATATATTTACTTGGTTGTAAAGATAATAATGTATTTACTTGGTTGGAAAGATAATAATATATTTACTTGGTTGTAAAGATAATAATATATTTACTTGGTTGGAAAGCCAATGATGTATTTACTTAGTTGGAAAGATAATAATATATTTACTTAGTTGGAAAGATAATAATATATTTACTTGGTTGTAAAGATAATAATGTATTTACTTGGTTGGAAAGATAATAATATATTTACTTGGTTGTAAAGATAATAATATATTTACTTAGTTGGAAAGATAATAATATATTTACTTGGTTGGAAAGATAATAATATATTCACTTGGTTGTAAAGATAATAATGTATTTACTTGGTTGGAAAGATAATAATATATTTACTTGGTTGGAAAGATAATAATATATTCACTTGGTTGGAAAGATAATAATATATTCACTTGGTTGGAAAGATAATAATATATTCACTTGGTTGGAAAGATAATAATATATTTACTTGGTTGGAAAGATAATAATATATTTACATGGTTGGAAAGATAATAATATATTCACTTGGTGGAAAGATAATAATATATTCGCTTGGTTGGAAAGATAATAATATATTCACTTGGTTGGAAAGATAATAATATATTCACTTGGTTGGAAAGATAATAATATATTCACTTGGTTGGAAAGATAATAATATATTCACTTGGTTGGAAAGATAATAATATATTCACTTGGTTGGAAAGATAATAATATATTTACTTGGTTGGAAAGATAATAATATATTCACTTGGTGGAAAGATAATAATATATTTACTTGGTTGCAAAGATAATAATATATTCACTTGGTTGTAAAGATAATAATATATTCACTTGGTTGGAAAGATAATAATATATTTACTTGGTTGGAAAGATAATAATATATTTACTTGGTTGTAAAGATAATAATGTATTTACTTGGTTGGAAAGCCAATGATGTATTTACTTAGTTGTAAAGCTAATAATATATTTACTTGGTTGTAAAGATAATAATGTATTTACTTGGTTGGAAAGCCAATGATGTATTTACTTAGTTGGAAAGATAATTATATATTTACTTGGTTGTAAAGATAATAATGTATTTACTTGGTTGGAAAGATAATAATATATTTACTTGGTTGTAAAGATAATAATGTATTTACTTGGTTGGAAAGCCAATGTTGTATTTACTTAGTTGGAAAGATAATAATATATTTACTTAGTTGGAAAGATAATAATATATTTACTTGGTTGTAAAGATAATAATGTATTTACTTGGTTGGAAAGATAATAATATATTTACTTGGTTGTAAAGATAATAATATATTTACTTAGTTGGAAAGATAATAATGTATTTACGTGGTTGGAAAGCCAATGATGTATTTACTTAGTTGGAAAGATAATAATATATTTACTTGGTTGTAAAGATAATAATATATTTACTTGGTTGGAAAGATAATAATATATTTACTTGGTAGGAAAGCTAATAATATATTTACTTAGTTGGAAAGATAATAATATATTTACTTGGTTGGAAAGATAATAATATATTTACTTGGTTGGAAAGCTAATAATATATTTACTTGGTTGGAAAGCTAATAATATATTTACTTGGTTGTAAAGATAATAATGTATTTACTTGGTTAGAAAGCCAAAGATGTATTTACTTAGTTGGAAAGATAATAATATATTTACTTGGTTGGAAAGATAATAATATATTTACTTGGTGGGAAAGCTAATAATATATTTACTTGGTTGTAAAGATAATAATGTATTTACTTGGTTGGAAAGCCAATGATGTATTTACTTAGTTGGAAAGATAATAATATATTTACTTGGTTGTAAAGATAATAATGTATTTACTTGGTTGGAAAGCCAATGATGTATTTACTTAGTTGGAAAGATAATAATATATTTACTTAGTTGGAAAGATAATTATATATTTACTTGGTTGTAAAGATAATAATGTATTTACTTGGTTGGAAAGATAATAATATTGTTATAGATCGCGGTTAGGATGTTATAGACCGAGCGGTGGTTTAAAACCGCGACCTAACAAAACTCACCCGATTCCACCCGAACGTTGGTTGTATCGCACCCTAGCTGCTCAATGAGGGAAAAGACAAAAGCGACGCAATGCAAGAGGAAAACGGAGACAAAAAAAAAGGTTTGAAATATTACTACTGAATTTATTTCTACTATTTACACACAAGCAACAAAAAGCAATTCAGTTTATTTACAAGTACAAGACGCAGGTGACACAGTGCAAATTTAGCTTATCTACAGACTTAACTTATTACCCAGGACAGAACAAACAAAGACGACTCACACGGGGAATTGCAGGAATCGCAGGATGTGGATGGCTGGAGGGAGAGGGAGAGGTCCAAGGGGGGGTCCCGCCGCACAACCGGCGCGTTCAGCAGCCGCCGTTCCTGCCCCCTTTTGCGGTTGCCGGGTGTCGCTGCTGCGGCGGCCTGCAGTTGCCTTGCCAGGCCTTGTCTTACTCGCTTCTCACCACCGACTTCTCACCACCGCAACCAACTGTGACCACTGACCCTCCTTTTTGGCACCCGACTCAGACCAACTCTTCTCTCTCTCTTTCTCTCTCGGTGCAACCAACTCCTCCTCTCTCTCTCTTTCTCCGACCAACCCAGAGTGCATCTCCCTTTCTTCTTCTTCTTTCCACTTCCGGTTGCGCCCTTTTATAGCGCCCCCAGCGATCACGCCCCCGGCGCTTTGGACACGCCCATCGGGGCGCTCACCTTGGCCCTGGCTGGTCGCACGACCCTCGGGCTCCGCCCCGGACGACGACGGGCGGGCGCGCCCCTCCCCTCCTCTGACGAGGTGGAGACACGCCTTTCTTCCCTGACTCGAGCCTCGTGGTCAATGGCGGTTATTGGAGGGGAGGTGATTGGGAATCGAGGGCTCAGCAATGACGAGAGGGGATGTAATATGGCAATCGAGGGTCGGCAATCACGAAAGGGGGGTGTGAAGGAAATGGGGATTTTTGGGGATGGGAATGGAAGGGGATCTATTCTCTTTCACTGGTGCAATGGAGTACTTCAATTAATGGGAGACACAGCCTTATCCTAAAACACAGAATAAGATATAACTATCGAACATGAATATCCTATGATTGGCTGACGTGTATGCTTGTGGACTATGGGACGTCCTTTTGATCTTACACAGCTCCGGAGGCAGGAGGCACAGCACAACAACAATAATAATAATCATACAGCACACAATAAAAAAAATATATATACAGTCCTCATATCCACAACACTGCACTCTCCTCCTCTTAGGCACGTCCCGGGCCTACAACTTTTAGCTTTAGCGTGACACGTAGGTGTAGTTCCCTCTATTTTTAACCTGACCCTGAGTGCGACAGTTTAAACATAAATAAATGTGTCCCGCTGCTCCATTGCACCCTGCCTAACAGACTTTCGCCCACAGTTAACCGAATTGCGGAATGGTCTTCAAACTATACACTGACGGTGGGGAGCATTATTTACAATGACTCTGCTTTTATTTACAAAACTAACCCAGGACCTGTAATTGTTCTTTCTGGGGGGAGGACAGTCTGCTCTGCATCAATGCACCATTAAAGCACCCAAAAACGCACCAATACACACCCAAGCACCAATCGGTGCAGTCCCCATTGTTCAATGAATAAAATAAAACCAACAAACCCAACCCTGCAGGTGTCTCTTGCTCTTCGGCTCCCTCTGCTGGTTATCATTATTTCTTCCAGTTGTTGTCATTTTCATTTGCTTTGCTTACTGGCGGCCTATTTGCAATAAAGCTTGCCCAAACGTGTCCATTTTATTTATCTTTATTTATGGCCCACAGGGCCGACTACGTGTGGTTCACCTGTGGGGCATCGGTGCCCTGTGGCCAAGGTCCGCCAGCAAGATTTCGGGCCCTCATGGCCGGTTCCAGCAGAGGGGCCTTGCCCCAACCCATGGGGTCCATAAGTGGTGCTCGGCCACTGACATGTGGTCCATAATGTGGTGCATCGATGCAGACAGCTGGTTCTGGGAATTTCGGGCACACAATGGCCGACCCACGCACGCTCCCCTCGGCGCCCAACGGCACTCAGGTCCTCATGTGGGAGACAAAAAGGGGGGACAAGACAGATGAGCGAGGGGTAAGGTCTCAAGGGTACACATCAAAAAGGCAATGCAAGGCGAAATGCGTACGGAGGGCGCAGTGAGAAAGCTCGTCCCTACCGTACGTCACCCCCCTGTTACCTAGCCCACCCTTGCCCTTACCCCATATGTACAAAACCTACACATTACCAATTCGTCACTACTGTCACGTCTTCCCCATATTTCCCCTATATCAAATTCGTCACCACAATCCCTCTACTTCAAAAATTTGCCATCATCAATTCATCATCAATCCTCATAAGGAGGCAGAGATGGAACATCAAAGCACAATGTCACACCCACGTCATGATGCGTCTCACAATCCAAACATTTGCATCATAAAAATAATTAAACTATGGCATGGTGTGGAGTACCTGTCACCTCAGGTGAGTGGATGCAGATGGTGCGAGGAGATCCTTCATCCTAACTATCCTCTAAATGATTTTAACACACTTTACACTACCCGGGGTCTTTCCCCTGCCAATCCATTGGCCACTTACACTATGGGTTCTAACAACCAATCCCCATTGACCAAACTGTGGTGCTTCTCAATTTGGGGTCTCACTCCCCCGATTCATCTCCCGGTGCCCTCGCACAATTTCTGGGCCGCGACGTGTAGCTCTCCCAACAGGTCTACCCACCTGCACACCTCCACCACTGCAGTTGCCTCCGAGCTTACCTGCTCCCTGCCCTAACCTAACTACCTGGGGAAGGCCCTCTGGCGCTCTCCCCACTCAGTGCCCTCTCTGGCACTGGGCTACCCGGGTCCGTCCTCCGGATCCTCGGGCCCCACTGACACTAACGGCTCCCAGAGCCCACCTGCGGCCTCACCTGGCCGACATCCTCACAGTGGTGGAGTGCCCAAACCAACTACACGTACTAACAGGCTACACGCCCAGCCATTTCCACAACACTAATGCACCCATCCAAATACCATTCTGTCACCCGCACCACAGATGCCAATATCCAACCACAATTTACCTGTACCCTCTACCTAACACTTACACTACCCGCCCCGGGTATCCGTGATGGGGGTCCACTCTTCCCCCATTCACACCTTCGCACCATCCACTCCACTCCACAATTTCCACCATTCTCACTCCACGACCATCCATTCCAATACTCCAGATATTCCACACTACCATTTATTCCACACAGCCACATACACCTGTTGTTGCACACCTGTGCCCTCACACCTGTTCCATTCTCACCTGTTCAATCCTCACACACACGGCATCATCTCAGCTAACTTCTCCCCTCTGAAACTTGCGCTTCCCAGTCGTCCCTTTAAACTATTGCGCTCCCACGTCATTATAATCCACACTAATCTACCTGCGTCCCCACTACAGGTATCAGTCACTAACTAAACTTAACGTTACCTAATGTCATCTTCGCTAGATCCCTACAATTATCCAAGCCCTCCCTGGCTCGGTTGTCATAGCCACCCCATAAACTATTGCTCCTTTGCCCCCACCTGTGAGGGATGGTGGATTTGCCATCCCACCACATCGGGGGTCTCTCACTACCAATTTCGCTCGTCCAAATCCAACAATTCAAAAATTTTCCATTTACTGCCAATTCTATTCACTTTTCTAAATTTCGTTTTAAATCACTATCACTATCACCATCATCACAGTCCGCTATATCCTAGCCTCGGTGCGTCATGACATCATTAAACTCGGCTTCGTAAAGCCGAGCAATGAATTCGGGTGGTTTGGTTGCCTGCAGGTTGAATCCGTCCGGCTTTCGGTTCAAGGGAGGTGGTTTGGTTGGACCGAGATTCCACGCACCATCTCGGCGCGGCACCTTGCGGTCCCGGGCCCGATGGCTCAATCTCCCCCGGTCGGAACCCCGTCCCCACGAGGGGGCACCGTTCCGCCTCCTCCCACTCGCCCTTGAACCGGACCGGTCGCCTCGCCCGGCAAAGCCCGGACTCGACCGTGCGGGGCGGGGCCAAGCCCGAATCGGCAACGACGCTTCGAAGAGAAGCGACGCAGCATCGATCCGCGCCGGGCCTCGCACCCAACCAAGCACCGCTCGCACCGAGTGCTCGCATCGGCTATCCGTCGCTCTAACCACTAAACCGGTCACCGTCGACGCTTCACTTGCATGCTTACAAGCATACGCTACCCCTTTCACCCTCACAAAACCTGGCGTTCCAACGCCGTCCGTACATTCCACCAACGCTCTCTCTGTTACACACCACACCTCTTGCGCACACTTCGGTCCACACCTCTCCTCCGTTACGTCCTCCATAACACTCACCATGGGCGTGCACTCCGTATTGCTCTCACTCCCTGTGTCACACCCCGTACACACCGACGTGCATTCTCGCTCGCACTCGGTTTCACTCCCACACTTTATAACACACCCACTCGCCGACGCACACTTTTTTCTCCCACGCGTGCCATTTCCACTCACACGGGACCCTTCACCAACGCCCGGATGCTTCCTCGATCCCAAGCGCGCGAAAATTCTTTTGTCGCTAAACATCCTCTTACAAAATCTCCCCGCACAATACACAGCACGTCTCACCTTCGGGGTTCTTCTTCCTCCCTGCACCAAAACCTGCAAACTTCCATTTGGATTAACGAGTACATCATCGTGATGTGAGCAGGGACTTTGTACATAATCCATTTCTCCCTGCAATTCCCGGGTTACCTCCGTCATCTCTTCAATTTTAATTCCCGCTACTGCTTTTTCTTTATTAACCTCGGCGACCGTTGGCTTTAATAAAATTCCCTCTACCTCATCGGTCGCCGGCTTTTCAAAACCCCGTGTCGCGATTTCTACCCCCGTCATTGTACCCGTGCTTTCCTCCGCTTCGCTCAACCAGCGCTTTTCGACACGCGTACCTCCCCGTGCACCCGTGGGACCTGCTTGCCCAACCTGCGGTCAATGTCTTCCTGTATTCTTTTTACCGTGGCGTTTATTTGCTCCTGAAATCCAACCGGGTTGTACCTTGCTTCGTGCCTCGCTTTTTCCGCGTCTAGCCCCTGGGTAGCCATCATTGCATCAAATCCCTTACTGTCACCCCTCAGAGCGGCACTGAAATGCATCATCCAAACACCCCAGTCCATTGGCACTGCGGGTCCGCCTATCGCCGTCACGTACGGGAGGCTGCCATTTTGTGCACCTGATACCCCCGCAACCACATTGCCATTTTTCTCCTCCCTTTCCTCCACATACATTTCCCCGAGGTCCTGGGTCGATTCCACCCCGTCTATCTCTCCCACCGGCATCCCGTCGCCTTGAACAGCCATGGCGCGATTTCAAAATTCGGGTTTTGCTTTAAAAAAACAAATTTCGGCAGCTCGTAATTTTGACCAAAAAATTTTTTTCTAGATGTTTTAAAAATTTGGTTCGGGACCCGAATTCCACTCCCAGAAACCAATTGTTATAGATCGCGGTTAGGATGTTATAGACCGAGCGGTGGTTTAAAACCGCGACCTAACAAAACTCACCCGATTCCACCCGAACGTTGGTTGTATCGCACCCTAGCTGCTCAATGAGGGAAAAGACAAAAGCGACGCAATGCAAGAGGAAAACGGAGACAAAAAAAAAGGTTTGAAATATTACTACTGAATTTATTTCTACTATTTACACACAAGCAACAAAAAGCAATTCAGTTTATTTACAAGTACAAGACGCAGGTGACACAGTGCAAATTTAGCTTATCTACAGACTTAACTTATTACCCAGGACAGAACAAACAAAGACGACTCACACGGGGAATTGCAGGAATCGCAGGATGTGGATGGCTGGAGGGAGAGGGAGAGGTCCAAGGGGGGGTCCCGCCGCACAACCGGCGCGTTCAGCAGCCGCCGTTCCTGCCCCCTTTTGCGGTTGCCGGGTGTCGCTGCTGCGGCGGCCTGCAGTTGCCTTGCCAGGCCTTGTCTTACTCGCTTCTCACCACCGACTTCTCACCACCGCAACCAACTGTGACCACTGACCCTCCTTTTTGGCACCCGACTCAGACCAACTCTTCTCTCTCTCTTTCTCTCTCGGTGCAACCAACTCCTCCTCTCTCTCTCTTTCTCCGACCAACCCAGAGTGCATCTCCCTTTCTTCTTCTTCTTTCCACTTCCGGTTGCGCCCTTTTATAGCGCCCCCAGCGATCACACCCCCGGCGCTTTGGACACGCCCATCGGGGCGCTCACCTCGGCCCTGGCTGGTCGCACGACCCTCGGGCTCCGCCCCGGACGACGACGGGCGGGCGCGCCCCTCCCCTCCTCTGACGAGGTGGAGACATGCCTTTCTTCCCTGACTCGAGCCTCGTGGTCAATGGCGGTTATTGGAGGGGAGGTGATTGGGAATCGAGGGCTCAGCAATGACGAGAGGGGATGTAATATGGCAATCGAGGGTCGGCAATCACGAAAGGGGGGTGTGAAGGAAATGGGGATTTTTGGGGATGGGAATGGAAGGGGATCTATTCTCTTTCACTGGTGCAATGGAGTACTTCAATTAATGGGAGACACAGCCTTATCCTAAAACACAGAATAAGATATAACTATCGAATATGAATATCCTATGATTGGCTGACGTGTATGCTTGTGGACTATGGGACGCCCTTTTGATCTTACACAGCTCCGGAGGCAGGAGGCACAGCACAACAACAATAATAATAATCATACAGCACACAATAAAAAATATATATATACAGTCCTCATATCCACAACAATATATTTACTTGGTTGTAAAGATAATAATGTATTTACTTGGTTGGAAAGCCAATGATGTATTTACTTAGTTGGAAAGATAATAATATATTTACTTAGTTGGAAAGATAATAATATATTTACTTGGTTGTAAAGATAATAATGTATTTACTTGGTTGGAAAGATAATAATATATTTACTTGGTTGGAAAGATAATAATATATTTACATGGATGGAAAGATAATAATATATTCACTTGGTTGGAAAGATAATAATATATTTACTTGGATGGAAAGATAATAATATATTTACTTGGTTGGAAAGATAATAATATATTCACTTGGTTGGAAAGATAATAATATATTTACTTGGATGGAAAGATAATAATATATTTACTTGGTTGGAAAGATAATAATATATTTACTTGGATGGAAAGATAATAATATATTCACTTGGTTGGAAAGATAATAATATATTTACTTGGTTGGAAAGATAATAATATATTCACTTGGTTGGAAAGATAATAATATATTTATTTGGATGGAAAGATAATAATATATTTACTTTGTTGGAAAGATAATAAAATATTTACTTGGTTGGAAAGATAATAATATATTCACTTGGTTGGAAAGATAATAATATATTCACTTGGTTGGAAAGATAATAACATATTCACTTGGTTGGAAAGATAATAATATATTCACTTGGTTGGAAAGATAATAACATATTCACTTGGTTGGAAAGATAATAACATATTTACTTGGTTGGAAAGATAATAACATATTCACTTGGTTGGAAAGATAATAATATATTCACTTGGTTGGAAAGATAATAATATATTCACTTGGTGGAAAGATAATAATATATTTACTTGGATGGAAAGATAATAATATATTTACTTGGTGGAAAGATAATAACATATTCACTTGGTTGGAAAGATAATAATATATTTACTTGGATGGAAAGATAATAATATATTCACTTGGTTGGAAAGATAATAATATATTTACTTGGATGGAAAGATAATAATATATTTACTTGGTTGGAAAGATAATAATATATTTACTTGGTTGGAAAGATAATAATATATTTACTTGGATGGAAAGATAATAATATATTCACTTGGTTGGAAAGATAATAATATATTTACTTGGATGGAAAGATAATAATATATTCACTTGGTTGGAAAGATAATAATATATTTACTTGGATGGAAAGATAATAATATATTTACTTGGTTGGAAAGATAATAATATATTTACTTGGTTGGAAAGATAATAATGTATTTACTTGGTTGGAAAGATAATAATATATTCACTTGGTTGGAAAGATAATAATATATTCACTTGGTTGGAAAGATAATAATATATTTACTTGGTTGGAAAGATAATAACATATTCACTTGGTTGGAAAGATAATAATATATTTACTTGGATGGAAAGATAATAATATATTCACCTGGTTGGAAAGATAATAATGTATTTACTTGGTTGGAAAGATAATAATATATTTACTTGGTTGGAAAGATAATAATGTATTTACTTGGTTGGAAAGATAATAATGTATTTACTTGGTTGGAAAGATAATAATATATTCACTTGGTTGGAAAGATAATAATGTATTTACTTGGTTGGAAAGATAATAATATATTCACTTGGTTGGAAAGATAATAATATATTTACTTGGATGGAAAGATAATAATATATTTACTTGGTTGGAAAGATAATAATATATTTACTTGGATGGAAAGATAATAATATATTCACTTGGTTGGAAAGATAATAATATATTCACTTGGTTGGAAAGATAATAATATATTTACTTGGATGGAAAGATAATAATATATTCACTTGGTTGGAAAGATAATAATATATTTACTTGGATGGAAAGATAATAATATATTTACTTGGTTGGAAAGATAATAATATATTTACTTGGTTGGAAAGATAATAATGTATTTACTTGGTTGGAAAGATAATAATATATTCACTTGGTTGGAAAGATAATAATATATTCACTTGGTTGGAAAGATAATAATATATTTACTTGGTTGGAAAGATAATAACATATTCACTTGGTTGGAAAGATAATAATATATTTACTTGGATGGAAAGATAATAATATATTCACCTGGTTGGAAAGATAATAATGTATTTACTTGGTTGGAAAGATAATAATATATTTACTTGGTTGGAAAGATAATAATGTATTTACTTGGTTGGAAAGATAATAATGTATTTACTTGGTTGGAAAGATAATAATATATTCACTTGGTTGGAAAGATAATAATGTATTTACTTGGTTGGAAAGATAATAATATATTCACTTGGTTGGAAAGATAATAATATATTTACTTGGATGGAAAGATAATAATATATTTACTTGGTTGGAAAGATAATAATATATTTACTTGGATGGAAAGATAATAATATATTCACTTGGTTGGAAAGATAATAATGTATTTACTTGGTTGGAAAGATAATAATATATTCACTTGGTTGGAAAGATAATAATATATTTACTTGGATGGAAAGATAATAATATATTTACTTGGTTGGAAAGATAATAATATATTTACTTGGTTGGAAAGATAATAATATATTTACTTGGATGGAAAGATAATAATATATTCACTTGGTTGGAAAGATAATTATATATTCACTTGGATGGAAAGATAATAATATATTCACTTGGTTGGAAAGATAATAATATATTTACTTGGTTGGAAAGATAATAATATATTTACATGGTTGGAAAGATAATAATATATTTACTTGGATGGAAAGATAATAATATATTCACTTGGTTGGAAAGATAATTATATATTCACTTGGATGGAAAGATAATAATATATTCACTTGGTTGGAAAGATAATAATATATTTACTTGGTTGGAAAGATAATAATATATTTACTTGGATGGAAAGATAATAATATATTTACTTGGATGGAAAGATAATAATATATTCACTTGGTTGGAAAGATAATTATATATTCACTTGGTTGGAAAGATAATAATATATTTACTTGGTTGGAAAGATAATAATATATTTACTTGGTTGGAAAGATAATAATATATTTACTTGGATGGAAAGATAATAATATATTCACTTGGTTGGAAAGATAATTATATATTCACTTGGTTGGAAAGATAATAATATATTCACTTGGTTGGAAAGATAATAATATATTTACTTGGTTGGAAAGATAATAATATATTCACTTGGTTGGAAAGATAATAATATATTTACTTGGATGGAAAGATAATAATATATTCACTTGGTTGGAAAGATAATAATGTATTTACTTGGTTGGAAAGATAATAATATATTCACTTGGTTGGAAAGATAATAATATATTTACTTGGATGGAAAGATAATAATATATTCACTTGGTTGGAAAGATAATAACATATTCACTTGGTTGGAAAGATAATAATATATTCACTTGGTTGGAAAGATAATAACATATTCACTTGGTTGGAAAGATAATAACATATTTACTTGGTTGGAAAGATAATAATATATTTATTTGGATGGAAAGATAATAATATATTTACTTGGTTGGAAAGATAATAATATATTTACTTGGTTGGAAAGATAATAATATATTTACTTGGATGGAAAGATAATAATATATTTACTTGGTTGGAAAGATAATAATATATTCACTTGGTTGGAAAGATAATAATATATTTATTTGGATGGAAAGATAATAATATATTTACTTGGATGGAAAGATAATAATATATTTATTTGGATGGAAAGATAATAATATATTTACTTGGTTGGAAAGATAATAATATATTCACTTGGTTGGAAAGATAATAATATATTTATTTGGATGGAAAGATAATAATATATTTACTTGGATGGAAAGATAATAATATATTTACTTGGTTGGAAAGATAATAATATATTCACTTGGTTGGAAAGATAATAATATATTCACTTGGTTGGAAAGATAATAATATATTTATTTGGATGGAAAGATAATAATATATTTACTTGGATGGAAAGATAATAATATATTTACTTGGTTGGAAAGATAATAATATATTCACTTGGTTGGAAAGATAATAATATATTTATTTGGATGGAAAGATAATAATATATTTACTTGGATGGAAAGATAATAATATATTTATTTGGATGGAAAGATAATAATATATTTACTTGGTTGGAAAGATAATAATATATTTACTTGGTTGGAAAGATAATAATATATTCACTTGGTTGGAAAGATAATAATGTATTTACTTGGTTGGAAAGATAATAATATATTCACTTGGTTGGAAAGATAATAATATATTTACTTGGATGGAAAGATAATAATATATTCACTTGGTTGGAAAGATAATAACATATTCACTTGGTTGGAAAGATAATAATATATTCACTTGGTTGGAAAGATAATAACATATTCACTTGGTTGGAAAGATAATAACATATTTACTTGGTTGGAAAGATAATAATATATTTATTTGGATGGAAAGATAATAATATATTTACTTGGTTGGAAAGATAATAATATATTTACTTGGTTGGAAAGATAATAATATATTTACTTGGATGGAAAGATAATAATATATTTACTTGGTTGGAAAGATAATAATATATTTACTTGGATGGAAAGATAATAATATATTCACTTGGTTGGAAAGATAATTATATATTCACTTGGATGGAAAGATAATAATATATTCACTTGGTTGGAAAGATAATAATATATTTACTTGGTTGGAAAGATAATAATATATTTACTTGGATGGAAAGATAATAATATATTCACTTGGTTGGAAAGATAATAACATATTCACTTGGTTGGAAAGATAATAACATATTTACTTGGTTGGAAAGATAATAATATATTTACTTGGATGGAAAGATAATAATATATTCACTTGGTTGGAAAGATAATAACATATTCACTTGGTTGGAAAGATAATAATATATTCACTTGGTTGGAAAGATAATAACATATTCACTTGGTTGGAAAGATAATAACATATTTACTTGGTTGGAAAGATAATAATATATTTATTTGGATGGAAAGATAATAATATATTTACTTGGTTGGAAAGATAATAATATATTCACTTGGTTGGAAAGATAATAACATATTCACTTGGTTGGAAAGATAATAACATATTTACTTGGTTGGAAAGATAATAATATATTTACTTGGATGGAAAGATAATAATATATTCACTTGGTTGGAAAGATAATAATATATTCACTTGGTTGGAAAGATAATAATATATTCACTTGGTTGGAAAGATAATAACATATTCACTTGGTTGGAAAGATAATAACATATTTACTTGGTTGGAAAGATAATAATATATTTATTTGGATGGAAAGATAATAATATATTTACTTTGTTGGAAAGATAATAAAATATTTACTTGGTTGGAAAGATAATAATATATTCACTTGGTTGGAAAGATAATAATATATTTACTTGGATGGAAAGATAATAACATATTCACTTGGTTGGAAAGATAATAACATATTCACTTGGTTGGAAAGATAATAATATATTCACTTGGTTGGAAAGATAATAACATATTCACTTGGTTGGAAAGATAATAACATATTTACTTGGTTGGAAAGATAATAACATATTCACTTGGTTGGAAAGATAATAATATATTCACTTGGTTGGAAAGATAATAATATATTCACTTGGTTGGAAAGATAATAATATATTCACTTGGTGGAAAGATAATAATATATTTACTTGGTTGGAAAGATAATAACATATTTACTTGGTGGAAAGATAATAACATATTCACTTGGTTGGAAAGATAATAATATATTTACTTGGATGGAAAGATAATAATATATTCACTTGGTTGGAAAGATAATAATATATTTACTTGGATGGAAAGATAATAATATATTTACTTGGTTGGAAAGATAATAATATATTTACTTGGTTGGAAAGATAATAATATATTCACTTGGTTGGAAAGATAATAATATATTTACTTGGATGGAAAGATAATAATATATTTACTTGGATGGAAAGATAATAATATATTTACTTGGTTGGAAAGATAATAATATATTTACTTGGATGGAAAGATAATAATATATTCACTTGGTTGGAAAGATAATAATGTATTTACTTGGTTGGAAAGATAATAATGTATTTACTTGGTTGGAAAGATAATAATATATTCACTTGGTTGGAAAGATAATAATATATTTACTTGGATGGAAAGATAATAATATATTTACTTGGATGGAAAGATAATAATATATTTACTTGGTTGGAAAGATAATAATATATTTACTTGGATGGAAAGATAATAATATATTCACTTGGTTGGAAAGATAATAATGTATTTACTTGGTTGGAAAGATAATAATATATTCACTTGGTTGGAAAGATAATAATATATTTACTTGGATGGAAAGATAATAATATATTCACTTGGTTGGAAAGATAATAATATATTTACTTGGTTGGAAAGATAATAATATATTTACTTGGATGGAAAGATAATAATATATTCACTTGGTTGGAAAGATAATAATGTATTTACTTGGTTGGAAAGATAATAATGTATTTACTTGGTTGGAAAGATAATAATATATTCACTTGGTTGGAAAGATAATAATATATTTACTTGGATGGAAAGATAATAATATATTTACTTGGTTGGAAAGATAATAATATATTTACTTGGATGGAAAGATAATAATATATTCACTTGGTTGGAAAGATAATAATGTATTTACTTGGTTGGAAAGATAATAATATATTCACTTGGTTGGAAAGATAATAATATATTTACTTGGATGGAAAGATAATAATATATTCACTTGGTTGGAAAGATAATAATATATTCACTTGGTTGGAAAGATAATAATATATTCACTTGGTTGGAAAGATAATAATATATTTACTTGGATGGAAAGATAATAATGTATTTACTTGGATGGAAAGATAATAATATATTCACTTGGTTGGAAAGATAATAATATATTCACTTGGTTGGAAAGATAATAATATATTTACTTGGATGGAAAGATAATAATATATTTACTTGGTTGGAAAGATAATAATATATTTACTTGGTTGGAAAGATAATAATATATTTACTTGGATGGAAAGATAATAATATATTTACTTGGTTGGAAAGATAATAATATATTTACTTGGATGGAAAGATAATAATATATTCACTTGGTTGGAAAGATAATTATATATTCACTTGGATGGAAAGATAATAATATATTTACTTGGTTGGAAAGATAATAATATATTTACTTGGATGGAAAGATAATAATATATTCACTTGGTTGGAAAGATAATTATATATTCACTTGGATGGAAAGATAATAATATATTCACTTGGTTGGAAAGATAATAATATATTTACTTGGTTGGAAAGATAATAATATATTCACTTGGTTGGAAAGATAATAATATATTTACTTGGATGGAAAGATAATAATATATTCACTTGGTTGGAAAGATAATAATATATTTACTTGGTTGGAAAGATAATAATATATTCACTTGGATGGAAAGATAATAATATATTCACTTGGTTGGAAAGATAATAATATATTCACTTGGATGGAAAGATAATAACATATTCACTTGGTTGGAAAGATAATAATATATTCACTTGGTTGGAAAGATAATAATATATTCACTTGGTTGGAAAGATAATAATATATTTACTTGGATGGAAAGATAATAATATATTCACTTGGTTGGAAAGATAATAATATATTCACTTGGATGGAAAGATAATAACATATTCACTTGGTTGGAAAGATAATAATATATTCACTTGGTTGGAAAGATAATAACATATTCACTTGGTTGGAAAGATAATAACATATTTACTTGGTTGGAAAGATAATAACATATTCACTTGGTTGGAAAGATAATAATATATTCACTTGGTTGGAAAGATAATAATATATTCACTTGGTTGGAAAGATAATAATATATTCACTTGGTTGGAAAGATAATAATATATTCACTTGGTTGGAAAGATAATAACATATTCACTTGGTTGGAAAGATAATAATATATTCACTTGGTTGGAAAGATAATAATATATTCACTTGGTGGAAAGATAATAACATATTCACTTGGTTGGAAAGATAATAATATATTCACTTGGTGGAAAGATAATAATATATTCACTTGGTTGGAAAGATAATAACATATTCACTTGGTTGGAAAGATAATAATATATTCACTTGGTTGGAAAGATAATAACATATTCACTTGGTTGGAAAGATAATAATATATTCACTTGGTTGGAAAGATAATAATATATTCACTTGGTGGAAAGATAATAACATATTCACTTGGTTGGAAAGATAATAACATATTCACTTGGTTGGAAAGATAATAATATATTCACTTGGTTGGAAAGATAATAACATATTCACTTGGTTGGAAAGATAATAACATATTTACTTGGTTGGAAAGATAATAACATATTTACTTGGTTGGAAAGATAATAACATATTTACTTGGTTGGAAAGATAATAATATATTTACTTGGTTGGAAAGATAATAATATATTTACTTGGTTGGAAAGATAATCATATATTTACTTGGTTGGAAAGATAATAAGATATTTACTTGGTTGGAAAGATAATAATATATTTACTTGGTTGGAAAGATAATCATATATTTACTTGGTTGGAAAGATAATAATATATTTTCTTGTTTGGAAAGATAATGATGTATTTACTTGTTTGGAAAGATAATAATATATTTACTTGGTTGGAAAGATAATAATATATTTACTTAGTTGGAAAGATAATAATATATTTACTTGGTTGGAAAGATAACAATGTATTGACTTGGATGGAAAGATAATAACATATTCACTTGGTTGGAAAGATAATAATATATTTACTTGGATGGAAAGATAATAATATATTCACTTGGTTGGAAAGATAATAATATATTTACTTGGTTGGAAAGATAATAATATATTCACTTGGTTGGAAAGATAATAATATATTCACTTGGTTGGAAAGATAATAACATATTCACTTGGTTGGAAAGATAATAACATATTCACTTGGTTGGAAAGATAATAATATATTGTTACAGACGCGGTGGTGGATGTTAGTTTACCGAGCGGTTTGGTATGACCACGTCTGCACAGTTTACCCGATTATGCTCGAACGTTGACTAGTCGCGCTACGCGAGATCAATGAAGGAAAAGGACACAACGGCTGGATTCAAATGACACGACACCAAGGGTTCAGTTCTCAAGACCTCCGGAGGAGGTTATATTCGTTCGGAAGGTTAGATTACAACTACAAGAGGGACAGCATAGAAAGACAAGCACTTAGACACACTCTTATATTAACCCCAACAAACGACAGATAAACGGGACAAAACTGACTCACACGGGGATTGATGGCAAGGAAAGGCAGGATCGATGGCTCCAGGTGCACCTGGGCTCAGGGCAGAATCGACCCGGTTCGGTCCGGTCCAAAGATGCGGGGAGGTATCGTCGCGCTGGGGGTGGCGGTGGCTTCCTCTGCTCTCCGTAGTTCAGGCGCATCTGACCTCACATCCGGTAAGTCGCCACGTATATCCGGCGGGGAGTGACACGCCCTCGGCTCGTTAGCTCCGCCCCAGATGGAATCGGCACGTTGCTTCTCATTGGGTGCGTGCGGGGGGGTTACCGGCTCCGCCCTTGACGAGGGGCTGACAAGGAGCCCCTTCGTGGTAACCCCGTCGGAGCGCATGGTCATGGCGGCTAACCGAGCCGGTGTGAGGACGCACACTCCCCCCACGCGCCGTTGTTGTAGTTGTTGTTGTTGTTTCATGGGGAAGATGGGAGGAGGTAAGGGAAGGTCCTAAACTCACTACTGGTGCCATATAATCACATTCTGGTGCAACGAAGAGTCAGAATTAATGGAAACGAGTCCTTAACTGACATAGACTAAGAATAACTAGCAAGATGTCCGAAAGTTGTCTACGTGAGATGCGGTGGACCTGGGCACGACATTTAATGGGGGAAAAAGGGAAGGTCGGTTCTACAGAGTGTTGTTTACAGACAATGGGACTAGGGAATGGGGGATTGGGGATAGTTGGGGAGTATTGGGGAAATAGGGGAATATTTACAAGCGGATATGGAGGCCAAATTCCATATTCGCAACATTGCACCCTTCTCTACCCTCGGGGCGTCCCGACCCGATAAATTTTTACCTATTTTAGTGTGGCACTCAGATGTAGTTCCCTCTACTATTAACTCTACCCTGAGTGCGACAGTTTTACAGATATTCACAAATGAGTAAATATGTCCCCCTGCGACGTTGCACCCTTCTCCTCACAGAAACACACCCACAGGATAACCAAATTGCGGAAAGAATTCGCAAACTAAACATACAGCCGGTAGGGAGCATTATTTACAAGACTACGCTGATATTTACACTACGATCCAGGACCTGTTTTTGGAGGGACACATGCAGATGTTATGCATAGAGAGAGCACGCATGCCAGCATCGATACACCAACCCACGAGTGCTCTGTGGCCTACGGCCTTTAATAACGTGCAGAGCACCCTTTCCCAGCACGAAAAGCACCACCCCCTCATGTACAGTCAGCACCATCCGGTGCACCAATAAAGTGTCTATAAATCATTGTGTGGTGTCGCAGCCGGCCAATGTTCTGCCGCTGGTCTTGCCTTCGTGTGGTGCACTTGGCCTTCTTACTTCTTTCAAAAATAAAGAAAGGCGCCAACCGCGTCCATTTCTCTATTGTGGCCGTCAGGGGGCCAACTATTAGTGGTTCACCTGTTTGGCATAGGTGCCACGTTGACCCAGAGGTCCATCAATGGGTGCTGCTTGGCCGCATAAGAACTGCGGTCCATTGTGGGTGGCCACAAACATTGCGGTCCATATGGTGTATCGATCCAAGCAGCAAGCAGCGAAAGTGCAGGCCCACAACTGCGAAGCCAGCACCTCTCTCTCCTCTCTCTCCACCCCAAAGCCAGATCCTCGGAGGTGGGAGACAAAAGAAGCAGACAAGTGAGTAAGGTGGTAAGGGCGCAAAAGTGCACGCAATGTAAGGTAATGCACACTGGGGGCACATGGGAACCAGGTGAGACAGGTACGTTCCTACCGTACGCCCCCCCCCCCCCCACCAGGTAACCTACATGGCCCCTCCCTTACCCCTTACTGTATCCACAAAACACAACACTACCCATAAACATCTACTTTACAAATCAACAAACATCCCTACTGTCTTCCCCGTTCCTCCCATAAACCAAATTCGTCTTCTCTCCCTCCTAACCAATCAAATTTGCCATTTTCAACTTTCATCAAAATTTGCCATCTCCAACTCAACATCATAATTTGCCATTACCAATTCATCATCAGTCCCTCCTAGGGAGGGAGAGATGGAATCACCCCAATGTCTCATCCACGTCGTGATGCGTCTCACAAATCCAACAGTAGTCCTTACTTCCTGCAACAGAACAAAGAAAACACAGGTGTGGAGTCATCATCATCACCACAGGCAAGTGGCTGCGTATGGTGCGACAGGTTCATCAATCCTAACTATTTCCTAAATGCCTTTAACAACTTTACACTACCCGGGGTCTTTCTCCGGCCAAACCATTGGCCCTCTTACACTATGGGTTCTAAAAACCAATTCCCATTGGCCAAACTGTGGTGCTCTTCAATTTGGGGTCTCACTCCCCCGATTCATCTCCCGGTGCCCTCGTACAATTTCTGGGCTGCGACGTGTACCTCTCCCAGCGGGTCTACCCACCTGCACACCTCCACCACTGCAGTTGCCTCCGAGCTTACCTGCTCCTCACCCTAACCTAACTACCTGGGGAAGGCCCTCTGGCGCTCTCCCCACTCGGTGCCCTCTCTGGCACTGGGCTGCCCGATCCACACCCGGGATCCTCAGGCACCCACTCACAACTACCGGCTCCCAGAGCCCACCTGCGGCCTCACCTGGCCGACATCCTCACAGTGGTGGAGTGCCCAACCAACTACACACACTAACAGGCTACACGCCCAGCCATTTCCACAACACTAATGCACCCATTCACAACACCATTCTGCAACCGCACCACAGATGCCAATTTCCAACCACAATTTACCTGTACCCTCTACCTAACACTTACACTACCCGCCCCGGGTATCCGTGATGGGGGTCCACTCTTCCCCCATTCACACCTTCGCACCATGCACACCACTCCGTACCACTTACTCCAACTCTCTCCACACACCTGTACCTGCACACCTGTGCTCTCACACCTGGTGCCACCTGCACCCTTCTCTCCCCAAGCGCATTCGCGCTGATCCACAACACTCATTACTCACACACTGCTCCACACACCTGTCCAGTTGCACACCTGTGCAATCACACCTGTTCAATCCTCACACAGCATCATCTCATCTAACTACTCCCTTCTGAAACTTGCGCTTCCCAGTCGTCCCTTTAAACTATTGCGCTCCCACGTCATTATAATCCACACTAATCTACCTGCGTCCCCACTACAGGTATCAGTCACTAACTAAACTTAACGTTACCTAATGTCATCTTCTAGGGCCCTATCAATATAACCTAACCCACCCGGGCTAGTTTTCACTGCCATACACCCCATAAACTATTGCGCATTTGCCCCACCATGGGAAGGGTGGCAGGGATGCCACTCTTACCCACCGGGCACATCGCTCACTACCAATTTTGCACATCAAATTTCAACAAATTAAAAATTTGCCAATCACTACCCATCATCTGCCAATCACTACTGCCAATCCTTTGCCAATCATCAAATTTTGTTTTTCTCTAATTTTGGGGCCAAAACACTAACCTCATCACCCAGTCTACTCACTAATGCCTCTCGGTGCGCCAATTCCTGTCCAAAGCCCGGCTTCGTAAAGCCGAGCAATGAATGTGGGTTGTTTGGTGCCAGCGGCTGGATACGTCCCGCATTCGGTGCAGGGACGGGGGCTTACCCGGGCCGAGATCCCACGCACCATCTCGGCGTGGAGCCATCCAATGTCCCGATCTCGACCCGCCGGACTGCCTCAACAAAAAGTGGTCGCCATGACGACCCTTTCTATCGGGCTGCCCGCTCCGCCTAGTGGAGCACGGACGCGGCCGTTCAAAGCGAGGCCCAGCACGCACCGAGGGCCCGATTCGGCTATAAGTCGTTCTAAACTCTACCCCGTCTAACGTCGATGCTTCACCTGGACGCTTACACCCCGCAGCCCGTTCCTTGCTCACACATCCAGCCGTGCCCATGCTCCTCGTACCTTTCCTTACACACCCAGGCACACCCATTCCACTCACAGCCTTGGTCACACACCTGACCACCGAACACTTTGGCACACATTCGTTGGTCGCACACCCCACCAACACACCTCTTCGCGCCCCCTCCTCTGTCACCTCCTCTGTGACAATCACAGGTGTGCTCTCATTCGCACACCCAACCACGTGCCTCACTACCAACTCCAGCGTGCATTCCCACTCACGCTCTATCATTCCAGGTGTGCATCCTTCATCCCAGGTGTACATCCTCGCTCACCTGTCACAACCAACTCACTCTCCTTGTCACTCTCACTACTCTCACCTCCATTCTTGACAGCGCACTCACCCTTACTCTTGACAGCGCACTCTTTCCTCATGCACCTGTCCGTCACACACCTTTCTCGCGCACACTCTCCCGTCACACCCTCTGTAACACTCACCACACCGCGCTTCCATGTGCTCCCTCGCACACGCGCTACGACCGACTCACTCTCGCCAGCACCCTCACTCCTTGGCACGCACTTTTTCCTCACACACCCCAGAGTCGGATTTTCTCGCACACCTCCTTTTTCGCACACCAGACCTGTCGCACACTTCACCAACGGCCTCTCACGAACACCCGGGTCCATCTCGACCCCCAAGCTTCTTAAATCCCCTGGCGCATCATACGCACGACCATATTGGTCACCACTTACACCGGGTCCTCTTCCTCTTCGCTTCTCCTCCATCACCTGCGAATCCCTCATCCGGTTAATGAGCACATCATCACGATCCAAACACAAACTTTGGACCAATTCTTTTATCTCCTCTTTTATCTCTTTCTTATCCTCTCTCCGTCGCTTCTTAATTTCGCTCACCCCTTCTTCCACTTCTTCTAATTTCTGCTTCACCTCTTTTATTCCCCGATACGTCTCCTCAAGCTCGTCCTCCAAGGCTACCTTGACCGTTTCCATGTGCGTCCTCACCTGCCGGTCCTTCGTCTCCATTACCTTTACCACCTCGTCCAACCTCGCTGTCAGTCCCTCACGTACCATCTGACATTCCCTCTTCGTCGCTATCAAGTCGTCTTTTAGTTCTTTCTGTGTCGCTTTTAACCCTCCTAATACCGCAGTGTTCCTTTGAACCTGCTCCGTTACTTCTTTTTGTCCCTCCGTCAGCTGTTCCACCTCCTGCGTCAGGACCTCTATGCCCCCTTGTAACTTTACAGTCCCCTTTCTCACCTCCTTCTCCATGTGCTCCTTACAGTGCCTCACCTCCTCGCGCACTCCTCCGACCTCCTCACTCACCCCTCTTCTGATCTCCTCTCCCATCACTTGCATCTCCTGCCCAGATGCCACCCTCATCTGCTCCATTTCCTCCCTGTGAGCATCCAGTTTGGTTTCTACCCCCATTCTGACCCCCTCTATCTGCTGCCCCATTTGGTTAACTTCCCTTTCCGCTTGGTCCCTCATGTCCCTCAATTTGCCTTCCATCCTGTTTTCTAACCCCTCTAACCCATTTTTCACTCCCTCTATCTGATTCTCCTGGGCAGCCATTCTATTTTCTACCCCCTCTAACCCCTTTTGCATCCCTTCCATTTGATTCTCTTGAGCGGCCATTCTGTTTTCTACCCCCATTAACCCCTTTTTCACCTCTTTTATCCCGTTGTCTAACCCCTCAAATTTGTCGTCTAACTTCCCAAATTTCTTGTCTAAACCCTTAAAATTATTGTCTAACCCCTCTCCGGTACCCCTCGCTTCGTCCCTCATTACCCTCATTTCGTTTCCCATTACCCCCATTTGGTTTCCCAACCGCTCACTATCAGCCCTCATTCCCACCATTTGTTCCATAAGGGCCCTCATTTGCAGGAGGAAAAGGTTCGAATCCACCAGGGGCGCTGCCACGGTCGCGGGCGCGGTGACCAGCGAGGCGCCATTTTGTGCGTCTGCTACCCTCGCTGCTTCGCTCTCCTCACGTCCCTCAATTTGGTCCTGGACCGACCCTGCCTCACTCTCCACTACCGGACCCCAGCCGACTTGGTCTGCCATAGCGCGACTTTCAAAATTCGGGTTTTTATTTCCGTATAACAAAATCAAATTTCGCCATTATAATTTCGTCGAGCGCAGTAAACGCGCTCCGGATCGATTCTACCTCCCAAAGTTTGGGCCTAACAAATTTAGTCCCGGGTCCGAATTCCACTCCTCGACACCAATTGTTACAGACGCGGTGGTGGATGTTAGTTTACCGAGCGGTTTGGTATGACCACGTCTGCACAGTTTACCCGATTATGCTCGAACGTTGACTAGTCGCGCTACGCTAGATCAATGAAGGAAAAGGACACAACGGCTGGATTCAAATGACACGACACCAAGGGTTCAGTTCTCAAGACCTCCGGAGGAGGTTATATTCGTTCGGAAGGTTAGATTACAACTACAAGAGGGACAGCATAGAAAGACAAGCACTTAGACACACTCTTATATTAACCCCAACAGATGACAGATAAACGGGACAAAACTGACTCACACGGGGATTGATGGCAAGGAAAGGCAGGATCGATGGCTCCAGGTGCACCTGGGCTCAGGGCAGAATCGACCCGGTTCGGTCCGGTCCAAAGATGCGGGGAGGTATCGTCGCGCTGGGGGTGGCGGTGGCTTCCTCTGCTCTCCGTAGTTCAGGCGCATCTGACCTCACATCCGGTAAGTCGCCGCGTATATCCGGCGGGGAGTGACACGCCCTCGGCTCGTTAGCTCCGCCCCAGATGGAATCGGCACGTTGCTTCTCATTGGGTGCGTGCGGGGGGGTTACCGGCTCCGCCCTTGACGAGGGGCTGACAAGGAGCCCCTTCGTGGTAACCCCGTCGGAGCGCATGGTCATGGCGGCTAACCGAGCCGGTGTGAGGACGCACACTCCCCCCGCGCGCCGTTGTTGTAGTTGTTGTTGTTGTTTCATGGGGAAGATGGGAGGAGGTAAGGGAAGGTCCTAAACTCACTACTGGTGCCATATAATAACATTCTGGTGCAACGAAGAGTCAGAATTAATGGAAACGAGTCCTTAACTGACATAGACTAAGAATAACTAGCAAGATGTCCGAAAGTTGTCTACGTGAGATGCGGTGGACCTGGGCACGACATTTAATGGGGGAAAAAGGGAAGGTCGGTTCTACAGAGTGTTGTTTACAGACAATGGGACTAGGGAATGGGGGATTGGGGATAGTTGGGGAGTATTGGGGAAATAGGGGAATATTTACAAGCGGATATGGAGGCCAAATTCCATATTCGCAACAATATTTACTTGGATGGAAAGCTAATAATATATTCACTTGGTTGGAAAGATAATAATATATTTACTTGGATGGAAAGATAATAATATATTTACTTGGTTGGAAAGATAATAATATATTTACTTGGTTGGAAAGATAATAATATATTCACTTGGTTGGAAAGATAATAATATATTTACTTGGTTGGAAAGATAACAATGTATTTACTTGGTTGGAAAGATAATAATATATTTACTTGGTTGGAAAGATAATAATATATTTACTTGGTTGGAAAGATAATAATATATTTACTTGGTTGGAAAGATAATAATATATTTACTTGGTTGGAAAGATAATAATATATTTACTTGGTTGGAAAGATTAATAATATATTTACTTGGTTGGAAAGATAATAATATATTTACTTGGTTGGAAAGATAATAATATATTTACTTGGTTGGAAAGATAATAATATATTCACTTGGTTGGAAAGATAATAACATATTCACTTGGTTGGAAAGATAATAACATATTTACTTGGTTGGAAAGATAATAATATATTCACTTGGTTGGAAAGATAATAATATATTCACTTGGTTGGAAAGATAATAATATATTCACTTGGTGGAAAGATAATAATATATTCACTTGGTTGGAAAGATAATAACATATTTACTTGGTTGGAAAGATAATAACATATTCACTTGGTTGGAAAGATAATAATATATTCACTTGGTTGGAAAGATAATAATATATTCACTTGGTGGAAAGATAATAATATATTTACTTGGTTGGAAAGATAATAATATATTCACTTGGTTGGAAAGATAATAACATATTCACTTGGTTGGAAAGATAATAATATATTTACTTGGATGGAAAGATAATAATATATTCACTTGGTTGGAAAGATAATAATATATTTACTTGGATGGAAAGATAATAATATATTTACTTGGTTGGAAAGATAATAATATATTCACTTGGTTGGAAAGATAATAATATATTTACTTGGTTGGAAAGATAATAATATATTTACTTGGTTGGAAAGATAATAATATATTTACTTGGATGGAAAGATAATAATATATTCACTTGGTTGGAAAGATA
Organism: Myxine glutinosa; assembly: GCF_964187855.1. NCBI lineage: Eukaryota > Metazoa > Chordata > Myxini > Myxiniformes > Myxinidae > Myxine > Myxine glutinosa. The sequence continues at coordinate 7,988,590 of NC_136261.1, read as the reverse complement.
ATAATATATTTACTTGGATGGAAAGATAATAATATATTTACTTGGTTGGAAAGATAATAATATATTCACTTGGTTGGAAAGATAATAATATATTCACTTGGTTGGAAAGATAATAATATATTTACTTGGATGGAAAGATAAAATATATTTACTTGGTTGGAAAGATAATAATATATTTACTTGGTTGGAAAGATAATAATATATTCACTTGGTTGGAAAGATAATAATATATTCACTTGGTTGGAAAGATAATAATATATTCACTTGGTTGGAAAGATAATAATATATTTACTTGGATGGAAAGATAAAATATATTTACTTGGTTGGAAAGATAATAATATATTTACTTGGTTGGAAAGATAATAATATATTCACTTGGTTGGAAAGATAATAATATATTCACTTGGTTGGAAAGATAATAATATATTTACTTGGATGGAAAGATAATAATATATTTACTTGGTTGGAAAGATAACAATGTATTTACTTGGATGGAAAGATAATAATATATTTACTTGGTTGGAAAGATAATAATATATTCACTTGGTTGGAAAGATAATAATATATTCACTTGGTTGGAAAGATAATAATATATTTACTTGGATGGAAAGATAATAATATATTTACTTGGTTGGAAAGATAATAATATATTCACTTGGTTGGAAAGATAATAATATATTTACTTGGATGGAAAGATAATAATATATTTACTTGGTTGGAAAGATAATAATATATTCACTTGGTTGGAAAGATAATAATATATTCACTTGGTTGGAAAGATAATAATATATTTACTTGGATGGAAAGATAATAATATATTTACTTGGATGGAAAGATAAAATATATTTACTTGGTTGGAAAGATAATAATATATTTACTTGGTTGGAAAGATAATAATATATTCACTTGGTTGGAAAGATAATAATATATTCACTTGGTGGAAAGATAATAATATATTTACTTGGTTGGAAAGATAATAATATATTCACTTGGTTGGAAAGATAATAACATATTCACTTGGTTGGAAAGATAATAATATATTTACTTGGATGGAAAGATAATAATATATTCACTTGGTTGGAAAGATAATAATATATTCACTTGGTTGGAAAGATAATAATATATTTACTTGGATGGAAAGATAATAATATATTTACTTGGTTGGAAAGATAATAATATATTCACTTGGTTGGAAAGATAATAATATATTTACTTGGTTGGAAAGATAATAATATATTTACTTGGTTGGAAAGATAATAATATATTTACTTGGATGGAAAGATAATAATATATTCACTTGGTTGGAAAGATAATAATATATTTACTTGGATGGAAAGATAATAATATATTTACTTGGTTGGAAAGATAATAATATATTCACTTGGTTGGAAAGATAATAATATATTTACTTGGTTGGAAAGATAATAATATATTTACTTGGATGGAAAGATAATAATATATTCACTTGGTTGGAAAGATAATAATATATTTACTTGGTTGGAAAGATAATAATATATTCACTTGGTTGGAAAGATAATAATATATTTACTTGGATGGAAAGATAATAATATATTCACTTGGTTGGAAAGATAATAACATATTCACTTGGTTGGAAAGATAATAATATATTCACTTGGTTGGAAAGATAATAACATATTCACTTGGTTGGAAAGATAATAACATATTTACTTGGTTGGAAAGATAATAACATATTCACTTGGTTGGAAAGATAATAATATATTCACTTGGTTGGAAAGATAATAATATATTCACTTGGTTGGAAAGATAATAATATATTCACTTGGTGGAAAGATAATAATATATTTACTTGGTTGGAAAGATAATAATATATTCACTTGGTTGGAAAGATAATAACATATTCACTTGGTTGGAAAGATAATAATATATTTACTTGGTTGGAAAGATAATAATATATTTACTTGGTTGGAAAGATAATAATATATTTACTTGGTTGGAAAGATAATAATATATTTACTTGGTTGGAAAGATAATCATATATTTACTTGGTTGGAAAGATTATAATATATTTACTTGGTTGGAAAGATAATAATATATTTACTTGGTTGGAAAGATAATAATATATTTACTTGGTTGGAAAGATAATCATATATTTACTTGGTTGGAAAGATAATAATATATTTTCTTGTTTGGAAAGATAATGATGTATTTACTTGTTTGGAAAGATAATAATATATTTACTTGGTTGGAAAGATAATAATATATTTACTTAGTTGGAAAGATAATAATATATTTACTTGGTTGGAAAGATAATAATATATTTACTTGGTTGGAAAGATAACAATGTATTTACTTGGATGGAAAGATAATAACATATTCACTTGGTTGGAAAGATAATAATATATTTACTTGGATGGAAAGATAATAATATATTCACTTGGTTGGAAAGATAATAATATATTTACTTGGTTGGAAAGATAATAATATATTCAATTGGTTGGAAAGATAATAACATATTCACTTGGTTGGAAAGATAATAACATATTCACTTGGTTGGAAAGATAATAATATATTTACTTGGATGGAAAGATAATAATATATTCACTTGGTTGGAAAGATAAAAATATATTCACTTGGTTGGAAAGATAATAATATATTCAATTGGTTGGAAAGATAATAACATATTCACTTGGTTGGAAAGATAATAACATATTCACTTGGTTGGAAAGATAATAATATATTTACTTGGATGGAAAGATAATAATATATTCACTTGGTTGGAAAGATAATAATATATTTACTTGGATGGAAAGATAATAATATATTTACTTGGTTGGAAAGATAATAATATATTTACTTGGTTGGAAAGTTAATAATATATTCACTTGGTTGGAAAGATAATAATATATTTACTTGGTTGGAAAGATAACAATGTATTTACTTGGTTGGAAAGATAATAATATATTTACTTGGTTGGAAAGATAATAATATATTTACTTGGTTGGAAAGATAATAATATATTTACTTGGTTGGAAAGATAATAATATATTTACTTGGTTGGAAAGATAATAATATATTTACTTGGTTGGAAAGATAATAATATATTTACTTGGTTGGAAAGATAATAATATATTTACTTAGTTGGAAAGATAATAATATATTTACTTAGTTGGAAAGATAATAATATATTTACTTGGTTGGAAAGATAATAATATATTTACTTGGTTGGAAAGATAATAATATATTTACTTGGTTGGAAAGATAATAATATATTTACTTGGTTGGAAAGATAATAATATATTTACTTGGTTGGAAAGATAATAATATATTTACTTGGTTGGAAAGATAATAATATATTTACTTGGTTGGAAAGATAATAATATATTTACTTGGTTGGAAAGATAATCATATATTTACTTGGTTGGAAAGATAATAATATATTTACTTGGTTGGAAAGATAATAATATATTTACTTGGTTGGAAAGACAATAATATATTTACTTGGTTGGAAAGATAATCATATATTTACTTGGTTGGAAAGATAATAATATATTTTCTTGTTTGGAAAGATAATGATGTATTTACTTGTTTGGAAAGATAATAATATATTTACTTGGTTGGAAAGATAATAATATATTTACTTGGTTGGAAAGATAATAATATATTTACTTGGTTGGAAAGATAATCATATATTTACTTGGTTGGAAAGATAATAATATATTTACTTGGTTGGAAAGATAATAATATATTTACTTGGTTGGAAAGATAATAATATATTTACTTGGTTGGAAAGATAATAATGTATTTACTTGGTTGGAAAGATAATAATATATTTATTTGGTTGGAAAGATAATAATATATTTACTTGGTTGGAAAGATAATAATATATTTACTTGGTTGGAAAGAAAATAATATATTTACTTGGTTGGAAAGATAATAATGTATTTACTTGGTTGGAAAGATAATAATATATTTACTTGGATGGAAAGATAAAAATATATTTACTTGTTTGGAAAGATAATAATATATTTACTTGGTTGGAAAGATAATAATATATTTACTTGGTTGGAAACATAATAATATATTCACTTGGTTGGAAAGATAATAATATATTTACTTGGATGGAAAGATAATAATATATTTACTTGGATGGAAAGATAATAATATATTTACTTGGTTGGAAAGATAATAATATATTTACTTGGATGGAAAGATAATAATATATTCACTTGGTTGGAAAGATAATAATGTATTTACTTGGTTGGAAAGATAATAATATATTCACTTGGTTGGAAAGATAATAATATATTTACTTGGATGGAAAGATAATAATATATTCACTTGGTTGGAAAGATAATAATATATTTACTTGGTTGGAAAGATAATAATATATTTACTTGGATGGAAAGATAATAATATATTCACTTGGTTGGAAAGATAATAATGTATTTACTTGGTTGGAAAGATAATAATATATTCACTTGGTTGGAAAGATAATAATATATTCACTTGGTTGGAAAGATAATAATGTATTTACTTGGTTGGAAAGATAATAATATATTCACTTGGTTGGAAAGATAATAATATATTTACTTGGATGGAAAGATAATAATATATTTACTTGGTTGGAAAGATAATAATATATTTACTTGGATGGAAAGATAATAATATATTCACTTGGTTGGAAAGATAATAATGTATTTACTTGGTTGGAAAGATAATAATATATTCACTTGGTTGGAAAGATAATAATATATTTACTTGGATGGAAAGATAATAATATATTTACTTGGTTGGAAAGATAATAATATTGTCGCGTAACCGTGATTAACACCACAGTTACGGATGACCGATTTGCGAGACTTTAACTCCCGAGGCGAACACTCAATGGCGGACTCAAGTTCAACACCAACGCGCGGAATGGCGGGGCGCAGCGAAGGCTCCGCAACCTTATCTATTAAAATCAAACACCCAGGAAAACTGCGTTCAGATATTATGTACAAAAAGTAATATAAGGGTTTATTAGGAAAAGTAAAGCCAGTGAAAAAGCCCGCCGGTAAATCTAATAATTCTAATAAACCTAAATCGGGACGTCCCCACACGACTGACAGCAAACACAAACGAGGGAGATTAATCACGAAAATAACACGTCCCGTCGTTCAAAATATACGCGGAGATCGGGCTTATCTGTCTTTGTCGTCTTGTATTGTTGGTGTCCAGCACCGCTCCTTCCGGCCCGATCGCACACCACGAGGCCCCTCGCTCCAAGCACCACGCGTCCGACGCAGGCCAGCGGCTCCACTTGACCAGGGACAGGAAGGACTCCTTTCAACTCCACTCGACTCGACGACGCGGGAGTGCTGGCAGCCAAGTGCCAACGAACTGCTCAGTGCCAACTGGGTGTGCTCTCGTGTGTCTCCTGCGACTCCCTACAACCCGAACTGCACTCGAACTGCGACTGGAATGGCGTGTCCTCTCCAACTCTCCACCACCGCTCAACTCTCTGGTGCCTGCCTGCGTCTGCAGTGCCTGCCACGAACTCAACTCAACTCAACTCAACTCAACTCTTGAAATGGCTTGCGACTCAACTGCCTATATTGGTGGCCGATGACGTCACATTGCGCACTCCTCAGCCAATCATAGCCTCCCGCGACTCCTGACATCTCCCGTCCGTGACCCCGCGGTCCTGGCATAACACGTGCCGGCCAGGTTTGTAGGCCTTTGGAGGTGTACACGGTGGCGGCCAATTGTGGTGGTGTTTTTGACCTGGTTTCCTGTCAATTTAATACGAAGTCCTTGTCAGGGAAAAGGGATTATTTAATGTTGCGCTAAGGACCTAACTAATGTTTATGTGGTTTGCAGTGCCATAAAGGACAAAGGTTTGATTACTAGGTGATACTCACAGGGGCGTTACCTTTAATCCCTCACTATTTAACACTCGAATCTCCAGGTAGATCCACAATCATACATCTTACCCCGACAAACGCCTAAACATCAAGAACTTATTACATGTAGAGTCCCTGTCACGACAGCCGAATACCTACCTATTCAGATCTACCTAGCTCTAGATGTTGCATTACCAAATTCATAACACAGCCCCCCCCCTGGAACCGTAGCTCCTGCAAGGTTCACCGCAGGGCTACCATTCCAGCCTTAACACTTACTGTCACACACTTAATTAACCTATGAAATAAATCAGGAAGGGCTGTGGGAAGTGAGTCGGACTACCTACCTACACTTCCTTAACATGCTGAACCCCTTAACCATCATGCAAGTATGTACATCTTCTTCGTTGTTCCTGTGGAGGGAGGAAACAACAACACACAACACTAACTTAACCACAAAACTTAACCATCTTTCCAAAACTCAAAACTCTAACCTTTGTACATACCCCGGTCTACAGACCGCGTCCCCCGGTGGATGCCACAAGACTCAACCTTACCTGCGGGGCCATCCCCAATGCATCCCCCTAAATTTCCACGGGCCCCGTCCAGATGTTACAGGTGAGTGACACGGCTCGGTGGATTTCGCCCACATTCATGCTACACAGACCCCTTAACCACTCATTCTCATTCCATAGGTCATCAAGGCATTGCAAAAATCAACAAAGCACTTATTCCCAATACACCCCCTGCAGGACCATGGCATTGATGTCATTCACGTGTGTGTGCATTCCTCAACTAGGCAGCGGGGAGGTACCGCACAAAAGATGGTGGGGGCGCATCAGGCTGTGGTGCCCGCAGTCCCAAAAACAAGTCAACCGACTTACAAATTCATTGCCCCCCCCCCCCTTTACCTCTTGGCCCCGTGACAGCCCAACAGCCCCTTTCCGCCGTTACCTCGCCGGTGAGGGTCTCCACACACACCAGGCTCCTTTGCCTCCTGCTTTCACGCAGCAACACGGGTCACCGGGGGACTTCCTCACCCCGCGGCGCCCAACCAGACCCTCCACCGACGAGCTCCAATTTCCAGTTACCACCGGCTGCCAGGGGTAATTGCCGCAGAGGGGGGCCCGCAGGCATCGCTCCTCAGAGCTTGCTCTGTACCTGCGGACACACACACCTTCCCCACCCACAAGACCCCAAAACACACTTCCTCCCCCACTGCCATTCAATTCTCCACACAACTCAGCACAATTCAGTACAATTCCATAGATGGTGTAAAAGGTGTTACAAGGCTTGCCATGGCCTGCTACATGTGAAATTCCCCCAGTTCACATTTAAACCATCACATCTTCCCAAAAGCACATTTCCAAAAGCACAATTATCACCCCTCATTATCTCCAATAATCATCACTCACTCTCCAGGTTCCACTCTCACGACCACATCAAAACACGTAACCACAATACAAAAACATACGCCACCCACAAGACACTGTGGCTCCCATTCCATCCCCTCACCGGCCATGTCATCACTCGCTCTCACCTCCCAACTCCAAATTACATGTCCCCAATTTCCCAAAGCAAATCCTGAAGCCTGGGACAGTACTCCTTAAAACACTCACCTCAAGTGCAGGTAGCTGCAGGTTGGTCAGGTCCAAGAGCGTCATCCACCCTTCACAATCCCAAAATTTCACATTGGGCCTACCAAATACTTCCAAATTTCTCTTTTGTCCCCACTACACTGGCAGGTATGTGGATCCGCATCCAACGGTGATCATCACTACACAACTACCTGTGGCCACGACAGCTCTGCACCTCTACCGTGCAAGGGTCACCGGGACAAGGTGAGCAGTCAAAACGCCAACATGGCCCATGAGTGTCCATAAGGGTGCGACCCACCATCCATCCTTCGGCCCCCCTGCGAGGAACACAGCTGCAGCAGCCCCAGCTGGCCAATGTGGTGAGCACTTGCTGCCACAACACCCACTACCGCACACACAACCTCGGCCCTGGGGGGCACGGTCGCAGTGCGTGGCATCCCTACAGCCACGTCCCCTGCACCTCCCCATCATCCCCCAGTCCGACTACAGAACTGCAGCCCCCCAGTGCTCACCCACACTTGACCACACCAAGGTCCAGTCAACAGCCATGCTCCACCAGGAGACCCACCCAGAAGACATGGTCCACACACCTCGGACACGCACAGCACCACGTTGACCCTCAGGCTACACAACTACATCCCCATCATCCCGCGTCCCAAATATCAGCACAGTTGCCCCCGCAACCAGTTGAAAGCTGTGTCTTGCTACCCTATTAATTTAATCACAGCCTCCAACACTTTGGTCTACACACCTGGATCAATAATGGCGTCACTATACAGTGTCCACCATGGCATTTCACAATCCACCCTTAAATTTCCATCTAACCCACAGATTACCCATGCCAACCATTTGTCACATTTCACTCACCTCACCAAAGAAGGATGCTTTGCCATACACATGCCAGCCGAGCATGGCCCATATGCTCGGCGCGTTACACATCTCCCGATTCACATCCCCATGGCTCTCTTCCCAACCCGAGAGTCCATAAATCACAACGGAGCATCTGTGGAAGGTCACTCACACCATCACGTTCCACAGATGCCCCAATGGTTGTCCGGCAGGCTATCTCCATCCCTGTCCATTCGGTTTGACCCGCGTCCATCGACCAACACGGCATGGCAGGTCATCACATGCCAGTTGTCCCAAAGTCCCTGGAGGAGAATGCCAGGCCGCATGCCCGGGTGGTCACCACATCAGTCCCAAGTTGGCCATCCACAGTGCCACCACCAAAGCGCGACCCACAACACCTCCCCCTAGTGGTCCTCAATAAATGCCAACCCAGGCTTGAGAAACCACCTCGGACCCCTCTGGAGGTCTTAACCCCCACCAGGGTCCGGTGACCCTGCCGGCCCGAGCCACCAGCTCGGACGGCGCCCCGACGGACAAGGGACGCCACACTCCACCAGACCCCCCGTGGGACCCAGGTCGTACCTCGACACCCAAGGCTGGACCCCACGTCCAAATCTCGCCATCACAGCCCCCCAGCTGGCTGGCATACCCAAATTTTGAAAGGGGCAACTTTTGCCCGAGGCCATCACCCATGACCTCTCCATGTCCAAATCCCGCAGCCCGGGGACCAATCCCCACCATGGCTGCTCCAAATCAATTTCCCATTGTAATTTTATTTTACATTTTATTTTACAAATTTTCATTCCCATTGCCAACCCGCAGCTGCAGGGAACAACCTCTACCACCGGTTGTTCTGCCCCTCCCTGCAGTTGATCCAAATTCCCTACAGGGACCAAATCTCCAGAAGCTCTATCTCCCGATCCTCCAAGATCCAAATCCAGCCCGGAGCCAACACACTCCCCCAACTGGTTGTCCAATTTTGGAGCCTCTGTTTCCAAATAGCAGTGTACAGTGAGCGTCCCCTCGGTCATTCCAACCACCTCCTCGGACCAACTCACCTCTTCACCCAGGCTCCTTTGGGCCTGAACAAGCTCTACCTCCATGGGACTGTCACAGGTCTCCAGCCGCTGGATCAACTCATCCTCATCATTACAAATCATTCCTGGCCCCGCCAGGCTTTGATCAATATCCCCAATAAATACCTGGTCCGGCTCCATTGCATGGACCCCCAAAAACTCTACCCCCTCTTGCCTCGCACCACCGCCCTGGTGCTGCACAATTCCAAATTCATCCCCCGGTTGGGGTGTTGTGACATCCACACGGTCCCGATAAACAACCAGGCCAGAATGTGGGAAACATTCCCCATTACAACTCTCACATTCCAAATTTCCTTCCCCGCTCACCTGTGGACACTCCACGTGTACCTGCAGGCATTCCACGTTTACCTGCGGGCATTCCCCATCTACCTGTACACATTCCCCATCGAACTGTGGACATTCTCCGCTCACCTGTACACTTACGGTCTCCCCATCATCCCCCATTTTATTTGCCAGCCCATGAATTTTAATACTCAATCGATCACTCATTTCCTTCATTCCTTCCCTCCATACCTTACTCATTTTATTTCCCAGCCCGTCAATTTTTCGAAGCAATTGACCCAACATCTGGTCGGTTGTCGGGGCCGTTCCTACTGCTCCCGACTCCCCGGTGGGGGAGGGGGATAAGTTGGTGCTCGGGACGAGGGAGGTTCCAAGGCTCACCTCTGCATCTAATTCCCCTATTTCCGGCTCACTCCCGACGCTGACGGAGGCCTCGCTGCGTACTTCCATCTCATCAATTTCCGACATCCGCTTTCCGGAAGATTGTTTCCCGCGCGCGTATTTATTTTAATAATTCCTGAAACAATTTAAATTTGACGAAGACGCGATATCGCGCTCCGTTTGCCCGATTGATTATTAAATTTCTCCGCCTCGACTATAAAAATTTTGCGTTCGAACGTCGGGCGCAATGTACGCCCGACCGTGTCGATGTCTCCCCGCGGACAAAAAAATTTGTCCGACCGTGTCGATGTCTCGCCGCGGACAAAAAATTTGTCCGACGGGTTCAAATCCCACTCCTGACACCACTTGTCGCGTAACCGTGATTAACACCACAGTTACGGATGACCGATTTGCGAGACTTTAACTCCCGAGGCGAACACTCAATGGCGGACTCAAGTTCAACACCAACGCGCGGAATGGCGGGGCGCAGCGAAGGCTCCGCAACCTTATCTATTAAAATCAAACACCCAGGAAAACTGCGTTCAGATATTATGTACAAAAAGTAATATAAGGGTTTATTAGGAAAAGTAAAGCCAGTGAAAAAGCCCGCCGGTAAATCTAATAATTCTAATAAACCTAAATCGGGACGTCCCCACACGACTGACAGCAAACACAAACGAGGGAGATTAATCACGAAAATAACACGTCCCGTCGTTCAAAATATACGCGGAGATCGGGCTTATCTGTCTTTGTCGTCTTGTATTGTTGGTGTCCAGCACCGCTCCTTCCGGCCCGATCGCACACCACGAGGCCCCTCGCTCCAAGCACCACGCGTCCGACGCAGGCCAGCGGCTCCACTTGACCAGGGACAGGAAGGACTCCTTTCAACTCCACTCGACTCGACGACGCGGGAGTGCTGGCAGCCAAGTGCCAACGAACTGCTCAGTGCCAACTGGGTGTGCTCTCGTGTGTCTCCTGCGACTCCCTACAACCCGAACTGCACTCGAACTGCGACTGGAATGGCGTGTCCTCTCCAACTCTCCACCACCGCTCAACTCTCTGGTGCCTGCCTGCGTCTGCAGTGCCTGCCACGAACTCAACTCAACTCAACTCAACTCAACTCTTGAAATGGCTTGCGACTCAACTGCCTATATTGGTGGCCGATGACGTCACATTGCGCACTCCTCAGCCAATCATAGCCTCCCGCGACTCCTGACATCTCCCGTCCGTGACCCCGCGGTCCTGGCATAACACGTGCCGGCCAGGTTTGTAGGCCTTTGGAGGTGTACACGGTGGCGGCCAATTGTGGTGGTGTTTTTGACCTGGTTTCCTGTCAATTTAATACGAAGTCCTTGTCAGGGAAAAGGGATTATTTAATGTTGCGCTAAGGACCTAACTAATGTTTATGTGGTTTGCAGTGCCATAAAGGACAAAGGTTTGATTACTAGGTGATACTCACAGGGGCGTTACCTTTAATCCCTCACTATTTAACACTCGAATCTCCAGGTAGATCCACAATCATACATCTTACCCCGACAAACGCCTAAACATCAAGAACTTATTACATGTAGAGTCCCTGTCACGACAGCCGAATACCTACCTATTCAGATCTACCTAGCTCTAGATGTTGCATTACCAAATTCATAACAATATATTTACTTGGTTGGAAAGATAATAATATATTTACTTGGATGGAAAGATAATAATATATTTACTTGGTTGGAAAGATAATAATATATTTACTTGGATGGAAAGATAATAATATATTCACTTGGTTGGAAAGATAATTATATATTCACTTGGATGGAAAGATAATAATATATTCACTTGGTTGGAAAGATAATAATATATTTACTTGGTTGGAAAGATAATAATATATTCACTTGGTTGGAAAGATAATAATATATTTACTTGGATGGAAAGATAATAATATATTCACTTGGTTGGAAAGATAATAACATATTCACTTGGTTGGAAAGATAATAATATATTCACTTGGTTGGAAAGATAATAACATATTCACTTGGTTGGAAAGATAATAACATATTTACTTGGTTGTAAAGATAATAACATATTCACTTGGTTGGAAAGATAATAATATATTCACTTGGTTGGAAAGATAATAATATATTCACTTGGTTGGAAAGATAATAATATATTCACTTGGTTGGAAAGATAATAATATATTCACTTGGTTGGAAAGATAATAACATATTCACTTGGTTGGAAAGATAATAATATATTCACTTGGTTGGAAAGATAATAATATATTCACTTGGTGGAAAGATAATAACATATTCACTTGGTTGGAAAGATAATAACATATTCACTTGGTTGGAAAGATAATAATATATTCACTTGGTTGGAAAGATAATAACATATTCACTTGGTTGGAAAGATAATAATATATTCACTTGGTTGGAAAGATAATAACATATTCACTTGGTTGGAAAGATAATAATATATTCACTTGGTTGGAAAGATAATAATATATTCACTTGGTGGAAAGATAATAACATATTCACTTGGTTGGAAAGATAATAACATATTCACTTGGTTGGAAAGATAATAATATATTCACTTGGTTGGAAAGATAATAACATATTCACTTGGTTGGAAAGATAATAACATATTTACTTGGTTGGAAAGATAATAACATATTTACTTGGTTGGAAAGATAATAACATATTTACTTGGTTGGAAAGATAATCATATATTTACTTGGTTGGAAAGATAATAATATATTTACTTGGTTGGAAAGATAATAATATATTTACTTGGTTGGAAAGATAATAATATATTTACTTGGTTGGAAAGATAATCATATATTTACTTGGTTGGAAAGATAATAATATATTTACTTGGTTGGAAAGATAATAATATATTTACTTGGTTGGAAAGATAATAATATATTTACTTGGTTGGAAAGATAATCATATATTTACTTGGTTGGAAAGATAATAATATATTTTCTTGTTTGGAAAGATAATGATGTATTTACTTGTTTGGAAAGATAATAATATATTTACTTGGTTGGAAAGATAATAATATATTTACTTAGTTGGAAAGATAATAATATATTTACTTGGTTGGAAAGATAACAATGTATTGACTTGGATGGAAAGATAATAACATATTCACTTGGTTGGAAAGATAATAATATATTTACTTGGATGGAAAGATAATAATATATTCACTTGGTTGGAAAGATAATAATATATTTACTTGGTTGGAAAGATAATAATATATTCACTTGGTTGGAAAGATAATAATATATTCACTTGGTTGGAAAGATAATAACATATTCACTTGGTTGGAAAGATAATAACATATTCACTTGGTTGGAAAGATAATAATATATTGTTACAGACGCGGTGGTGGATGTTAGTTTACCGAGCGGTTTGGTATGACCACGTCTGCACAGTTTACCCGATTATGCTCGAACGTTGACTAGTCGCGCTACGCGAGATCAATGAAGGAAAAGGACACAACGGCTGGATTCAAATGACACGACACCAAGGGTTCAGTTCTCAAGACCTCCGGAGGAGGTTATATTCGTTCGGAAGGTTAGATTACAACTACAAGAGGGACAGCATAGAAAGACAAGCACTTAGACACACTCTTATATTAACCCCAACAGACGACAGATAAACGGGACAAAACTGACTCACACGGGGATTGATGGCAAGGAAAGGCAGGATCGATGGCTCCAGGTGCACCTGGGCTCAGGGCAGAATCGACCCGGTTCGGTCCGGTCCAAAGATGCGGGGAGGTATCGTCGCGCTGGGGGTGGCGGTGGCTTCCTCTGCTCTCCGTAGTTCAGGCGCATCTGACCTCACATCCGGTAAGTCGCCGCGTATATCCGGCGGGGAGTGACACGCCCTCGGCTCGTTAGCTCCGCCCCAGATGGAATCGGCACGTTGCTTCTCATTGGGTGCGTGCGGGGGGGTTACCGGCTCCGCCCTTGACGAGGGGCTGACAAGGAGCCCCTTCGTGGTAACCCCGTCGGAGCGCATGGTCATGGCGGCTAACCGAGCCGGTGTGAGGACGCACACTCCCCCCACGCGCCGTTGTTGTAGTTGTTGTTGTTGTTTCATGGGGAAGATGGGAGGAGGTAAGGGAAGGTCCTAAACTCACTACTGGTGCCATATAATCACATTCTGGTGCAACGAAGAGTCAGAATTAATGGAAACGAGTCCTTAACTGACATAGACTAAGAATAACTAGCAAGATGTCCGAAAGTTGTCTACGTGAGATGCGGTGGACCTGGGCACGACATTTAATGGGGGAAAAAGGGAAGGTCGGTTCTACAGAGTGTTGTTTACAGACAATGGGACTAGGGAATGGGGGATTGGGGATAGTTGGGGAGTATTGGGGAAATAGGGGAATATTTACAAGCGGATATGGAGGCCAAATTCCATATTCGCAACATTGCACCCTTCTCTACCCTCGGGGCGTCCCGACCCGATAAATTTTTACCTATTTTAGTGTGGCACTCAGATGTAGTTCCCTCTACTATTAACTCTACCCTGAGTGCGACAGTTTTACAGATATTCACAAATGAGTAAATATGTCCCCCTGCGACGTTGCACCCTTCTCCTCACAGAAACACACCCACAGGATAACCAAATTGCGGAAAGAATTCGCAAACTAAACATACAGCCGGTAGGGAGCATTATTTACAAGACTACGCTGATATTTACACTACGATCCAGGACCTGTTTTTGGAGGGACACATGCAGATGTTATGCATAGAGAGAGCACGCATGCCAGCATCGATACACCAACCCACGAGTGCTCTGTGGCCTACGGCCTTTAATAACGTGCAGAGCACCCTTTCCCAGCACGAAAAGCACCACCCCCTCATGTACAGTCAGCACCATCCGGTGCACCAATAAAGTGTCTATAAATCATTGTGTGGTGTCGCAGCCGGCCAATGTTCTGCCGCTGGTCTTGCCTTCGTGTGGTGCACTTGGCCTTCTTACTTCTTTCAAAAATAAAGAAAGGCGCCAACCGCGTCCATTTCTCTATTGTGGCCGTCAGGGGGCCAACTATTAGTGGTTCACCTGTTTGGCATAGGTGCCACGTTGACCCAGAGGTCCATCAATGGGTGCTGCTTGGCCGCATAAGAACTGCGGTCCATTGTGGGTGGCCACAAACATTGCGGTCCATATGGTGTATCGATCCAAGCAGCAAGCAGCGAAAGTGCAGGCCCACAACTGCGAAGCCAGCACCTCTCTCTCCTCTCTCTCCACCCCAAAGCCAGATCCTCGGAGGTGGGAGACAAAAGAAGCAGACAAGTGAGTAAGGTGGTAAGGGCGCAAAAGTGCACGCAATGTAAGGTAATGCACACTGGGGGCACATGGGAACCAGGTGAGACAGGTACGTTCCTACCGTACGCCCCCCCCCCCCCCACCAGGTAACCTACATGGCCCCTCCCTTACCCCTTACTGTATCCACAAAACACAACACTACCCATAAACATCTACTTTACAAATCAACAAACATCCCTACTGTCTTCCCCGTTCCTCCCATAAACCAAATTCGTCTTCTCTCCCTCCTAACCAATCAAATTTGCCATTTTCAACTTTCATCAAAATTTGCCATCTCCAACTCAACATCATAATTTGCCATTACCAATTCATCATCAGTCCCTCCTAGGGAGGGAGAGATGGAATCACCCCAATGTCTCATCCACGTCGTGATGCGTCTCACAAATCCAACAGTAGTCCTTACTTCCTGCAACAGAACAAAGAAAACACAGGTGTGGAGTCATCATCATCACCACAGGCAAGTGGCTGCGTATGGTGCGACAGGTTCATCAATCCTAACTATTTCCTAAATGCCTTTAACAACTTTACACTACCCGGGGTCTTTCTCCGGCCAAACCATTGGCCCTCTTACACTATGGGTTCTAAAAACCAATTCCCATTGGCCAAACTGTGGTGCTCTTCAATTTGGGGTCTCACTCCCCCGATTCATCTCCCGGTGCCCTCGTACAATTTCTGGGCTGCGACGTGTACCTCTCCCAGCGGGTCTACCCACCTGCACACCTCCACCACTGCAGTTGCCTCCGAGCTTACCTGCTCCTCACCCTAACCTAACTACCTGGGGAAGGCCCTCTGGCGCTCTCCCCACTCGGTGCCCTCTCTGGCACTGGGCTGCCCGATCCACACCCGGGATCCTCAGGCACCCACTCACAACTACCGGCTCCCAGAGCCCACCTGCGGCCTCACCTGGCCGACATCCTCACAGTGGTGGAGTGCCCAACCAACTACACACACTAACAGGCTACACGCCCAGCCATTTCCACAACACTAATGCACCCATTCACAACACCATTCTGCAACCGCACCACAGATGCCAATTTCCAACCACAATTTACCTGTACCCTCTACCTAACACTTACACTACCCGCCCCGGGTATCCGTGATGGGGGTCCACTCTTCCCCCATTCACACCTTCGCACCATGCACACCACTCCGTACCACTTACTCCAACTCTCTCCACACACCTGTACCTGCACACCTGTGCTCTCACACCTGGTGCCACCTGCACCCTTCTCTCCCCAAGCGCATTCGCGCTGATCCACAACACTCATTACTCACACACTGCTCCACACACCTGTCCAGTTGCACACCTGTGCAATCACACCTGTTCAATCCTCACACAGCATCATCTCATCTAACTACTCCCTTCTGAAACTTGCGCTTCCCAGTCGTCCCTTTAAACTATTGCGCTCCCACGTCATTATAATCCACACTAATCTACCTGCGTCCCCACTACAGGTATCAGTCACTAACTAAACTTAACGTTACCTAATGTCATCTTCTAGGGCCCTATCAATATAACCTAACCCACCCGGGCTAGTTTTCACTGCCATACACCCCATAAACTATTGCGCATTTGCCCCACCATGGGAAGGGTGGCAGGGATGCCACTCTTACCCACCGGGCACATCGCTCACTACCAATTTTGCACATCAAATTTCAACAAATTAAAAATTTGCCAATCACTACCCATCATCTGCCAATCACTACTGCCAATCCTTTGCCAATCATCAAATTTTGTTTTTCTCTAATTTTGGGGCCAAAACACTAACCTCATCACCCAGTCTACTCACTAATGCCTCTCGGTGCGCCAATTCCTGTCCAAAGCCCGGCTTCGTAAAGCCGAGCAATGAATGTGGGTTGTTTGGTGCCAGCGGCTGGATACGTCCCGCATTCGGTGCAGGGACGGGGGCTTACCCGGGCCGAGATCCCACGCACCATCTCGGCGTGGAGCCATCCAATGTCCCGATCTCGACCCGCCGGACTGCCTCAACAAAAAGTGGTCGCCATGACGACCCTTTCTATCGGGCTGCCCGCTCCGCCTAGTGGAGCACGGACGCGGCCGTTCAAAGCGAGGCCCAGCACGCACCGAGGGCCCGATTCGGCTATAAGTCGTTCTAAACTCTACCCCGTCTAACGTCGATGCTTCACCTGGACGCTTACACCCCGCAGCCCGTTCCTTGCTCACACATCCAGCCGTGCCCATGCTCCTCGTACCTTTCCTTACACACCCAGGCACACCCATTCCACTCACAGCCTTGGTCACACACCTGACCACCGAACACTTTGGCACACATTCGTTGGTCGCACACCCCACCAACACACCTCTTCGCGCCCCCTCCTCTGTCACCTCCTCTGTGACAATCACAGGTGTGCTCTCATTCGCACACCCAACCACGTGCCTCACTACCAACTCCAGCGTGCATTCCCACTCACGCTCTATCATTCCAGGTGTGCATCCTTCATCCCAGGTGTACATCCTCGCTCACCTGTCACAACCAACTCACTCTCCTTGTCACTCTCACTACTCTCACCTCCATTCTTGACAGCGCACTCACCCTTACTCTTGACAGCGCACTCTTTCCTCATGCACCTGTCCGTCACACACCTTTCTCGCGCACACTCTCCCATCACACCCTCTGTAACACTCACCACACCGCGCTTCCATGTGCTCCCTCGCACACGCGCTACGACCGACTCACTCTCGCCAGCACCCTCACTCCTTGGCACGCACTTTTTCCTCACACACCCCAGAGTCGGATTTTCTCGCACACCTCCTTTTTCGCACACCAGACCTGTCGCACACTTCACCAACGGCCTCTCACGAACACCCGGGTCCATCTCGACCCCCAAGCTTCTTAAATCCCCTGGCGCATCATACGCACGACCATATTGGTCACCACTTACACCGGGTCCTCTTCCTCTTCGCTTCTCCTCCATCACCTGCGAATCCCTCATCCGGTTAATGAGCACATCATCACGATCCAAACACAAACTTTGGACCAATTCTTTTATCTCCTCTTTTATCTCTTTCTTATCCTCTCTCCGTCGCTTCTTAATTTCGCTCACCCCTTCTTCCACTTCTTCTAATTTCTGCTTCACCTCTTTTATTCCCCGATACGTCTCCTCAAGCTCGTCCTCCAAGGCTACCTTGACCGTTTCCATGTGCGTCCTCACCTGCCGGTCCTTCGTCTCCATTACCTTTACCACCTCGTCCAACCTCGCTGTCAGTCCCTCACGTACCATCTGACATTCCCTCTTCGTCGCTATCAAGTCGTCTTTTAGTTCTTTCTGTGTCGCTTTTAACCCTCCTAATACCGCAGTGTTCCTTTGAACCTGCTCCGTTACTTCTTTTTGTCCCTCCGTCAGCTGTTCCACCTCCTGCGTCAGGACCTCTATGCCCCCTTGTAACTTTACAGTCCCCTTTCTCACCTCCTTCTCCATGTGCTCCTTACAGTGCCTCACCTCCTCGCGCACTCCTCCGACCTCCTCACTCACCCCTCTTCTGATCTCCTCTCCCATCACTTGCATCTCCTGCCCAGATGCCACCCTCATCTGCTCCATTTCCTCCCTGTGAGCATCCAGTTTGGTTTCTACCCCCATTCTGACCCCCTCTATCTGCTGCCCCATTTGGTTAACTTCCCTTTCCGCTTGGTCCCTCATGTCCCTCAATTTGCCTTCCATCCTGTTTTCTAACCCCTCTAACCCATTTTTCACTCCCTCTATCTGATTCTCCTGGGCAGCCATTCTATTTTCTACCCCCTCTAACCCCTTTTGCATCCCTTCCATTTGATTCTCTTGAGCGGCCATTCTGTTTTCTACCCCCATTAACCCCTTTTTCACCTCTTTTATCCCGTTGTCTAACCCCTCAAATTTGTCGTCTAACTTCCCAAATTTCTTGTCTAAACCCTTAAAATTATTGTCTAACCCCTCTCCGGTACCCCTCGCTTCGTCCCTCATTACCCTCATTTCGTTTCCCATTACCCCCATTTGGTTTCCCAACCGCTCACTATCAGCCCTCATTCCCACCATTTGTTCCATAAGGGCCCTCATTTGCAGGAGGAAAAGGTTCGAATCCACCAGGGGCGCTGCCACGGTCGCGGGCGCGGTGACCAGCGAGGCGCCATTTTGTGCGTCTGCTACCCTCGCTGCTTCGCTCTCCTCACGTCCCTCAATTTGGTCCTGGACCGACCCTGCCTCACTCTCCACTACCGGACCCCAGCCGACTTGGTCTGCCATAGCGCGACTTTCAAAATTCGGGTTTTTATTTCCGTATAACAAAATCAAATTTCGCCATTATAATTTCGTCGAGCGCAGTAAACGCGCTCCGGATCGATTCTACCTCCCAAAGTTTGGGCCTAACAAATTTAGTCCCGGGTCCGAATTCCACTCCTCGACACCAATTGTTACAGACGCGGTGGTGGATGTTAGTTTACCGAGCGGTTTGGTATGACCACGTCTGCACAGTTTACCCGATTATGCTCGAACGTTGACTAGTCGCGCTACGCTAGATCAATGAAGGAAAAGGACACAACGGCTGGATTCAAATGACACGACACCAAGGGTTCAGTTCTCAAGACCTCCGGAGGAGGTTATATTCGTTCGGAAGGTTAGATTACAACTACAAGAGGGACAGCATAGAAAGACAAGCACTTAGACACACTCTTATATTAACCCCAACAGATGACAGATAAACGGGACAAAACTGACTCACACGGGGATTGATGGCAAGGAAAGGCAGGATCGATGGCTCCAGGTGCACCTGGGCTCAGGGCAGAATCGACCCGGTTCGGTCCGGTACAAAGATGCGGGGAGGTATCGTCGCGCTGGGGGTGGCGGTGGCTTCCTCTGCTCTCCGTAGTTCAGGCGCATCTGACCTCACATCCGGTAAGTCGCCGTGTATATCCGGCGGGGAGTGACACGCCCTCGGCTCGTTAGCTCCGCCCCAGATGGAATCGGCACGTTGCTTCTCATTGGGTGCGTGCGGGGGGGGTTACCGGCTCCGCCCTTGACGAGGGGCTGACAAGGAGCCCCTTCGTGGTAACCCCGTCGGAGCGCATGGTCATGGCGGCTAACCGAGCCGGTGTGAGGACGCACACTCCCCCCGCGCGCCGTTGTTGTAGTTGTTGTTGTTGTTTCATGGGGAAGATGGGAGGAGGTAAGGGAAGGTCCTAAACTCACTACTGGTGCCATATAATAACATTCTGGTGCAACGAAGAGTCAGAATTAATGGAAACGAGTCCTTAACTGACATAGACTAAGAATAACTAGCAAGATGTCCGAAAGTTGTCTACGTGAGATGCGGTGGACCTGGGCACGACATTTAATGGGGGAAAAAGGGAAGGTCGGTTCTACAGAGTGTTGTTTACAGACAATGGGACTAGGGAATGGGGGATTGGGGATAGTTGGGGAGTATTGGGGAAATAGGGGAATATTTACAAGCGGATATGGAGGCCAAATTCCATATTCGCAACAATATTTACTTGGATGGAAAGCTAATAATATATTCACTTGGTTGGAAAGATAATAATATATTTACTTGGATGGAAAGATAATAATATATTTACTTGGTTGGAAAGATAATAATATATTTACTTGGTTGGAAAGATAATAATATATTCACTTGGTTGGAAAGATAATAATATATTTACTTGGTTGGAAAGATAACAATGTATTTACTTGGTTGGAAAGATAATAATATATTTACTTGGTTGGAAAGATAATAATATATTTACTTGGTTGGAAAGATAATAATATATTTACTTGGTTGGAAAGATAATAATATATTTACTTGGTTGGAAAGATAATAATATATTTACTTGGTTGGAAAGATTAATAATATATTTACTTGGTTGGAAAGATAATAATATATTTACTTGGTTGGAAAGATAATAATATATTTACTTGGTTGGAAAGATAATAATATATTCACTTGGTTGGAAAGATAATAACATATTCACTTGGTTGGAAAGATAATAACATATTTACTTGGTTGGAAAGATAATAATATATTCACTTGGTTGGAAAGATAATAATATATTCACTTGGTTGGAAAGATAATAATATATTCACTTGGTGGAAAGATAATAATATATTCACTTGGTTGGAAAGATAATAACATATTTACTTGGTTGGAAAGATAATAACATATTCACTTGGTTGGAAAGATAATAATATATTCACTTGGTTGGAAAGATAATAATATATTCACTTGGTGGAAAGATAATAATATATTTACTTGGTTGGAAAGATAATAATATATTCACTTGGTTGGAAAGATAATAACATATTCACTTGGTTGGAAAGATAATAATATATTTACTTGGATGGAAAGATAATAATATATTCACTTGGTTGGAAAGATAATAATATATTTACTTGGATGGAAAGATAATAATATATTTACTTGGTTGGAAAGATAATAATATATTCACTTGGTTGGAAAGATAATAATATATTTACTTGGTTGGAAAGATAATAATATATTTACTTGGTTGGAAAGATAATAATATATTTACTTGGATGGAAAGATAATAATATATTCACTTGGTTGGAAAGATAATAATATATTTACTTGGATGGAAAGATAATAATATATTTACTTGGTTGGAAAGATAATAATATATTCACTTGGTTGGAAAGATAATAATATATTCACTTGGTTGGAAAGATAATAATATATTTACTTGGATGGAAAGATAAAATATATTTACTTGGTTGGAAAGATAATAATATATTTACTTGGTTGGAAAGATAATAATATATTTACTTGGATGGAAAGATAATAATATATTTACTTGGATGGAAAGATAAAATATATTTACTTGGTTGGAAAGATAATAATATATTTACTTGGTTGGAAAGATAATAATATATTCACTTGGTTGGAAAGATAATAATATATTCACTTGGTTGGAAAGATAATAATATATTTACTTGGATGGAAAGATAATAATATATTTACTTGGTTGGAAAGATAACAATGTATTTACTTGGATGGAAAGATAATAATATATTTACTTGGTTGGAAAGATAATAATATATTTACTTGGTTGGAAAGATAATAATATATTTACTTGGTTGGAAAGATAATAATATATTCACTTGGTTGGAAAGATAATAATATATTTACTTGGATGGAAAGATAATAATATATTTACTTGGATGGAAAGATAATAATATATTTACTTGGTTGGAAAGATAATAATATATTCACTTGGTTGGAAAGATAATAATATATTTACTTGGATGGAAAGATAATAATATATTTACTTGGATGGAAAGATAATAATATATTCACTTGGTTGGAAAGATAATAATATATTTACTTGGTTGGAAAGATAATAATATATTCACTTGGTTGGAAAGATAATAATATATTTACTTGGTTGGAAAGATAATAATATATTTACTTGGATGGAAAGATAATAATATATTTACTTGGTTGGAAAGATAATAATATATTCACTTGGTTGGAAAGATAATAATATATTTACTTGGATGGAAAGATAATAATATATTTACTTGGATGGAAAGATAATAATATATTCACTTGGTTGGAAAGATAATAATATATTTACTTGGTTGGAAAGATAATAATATATTCACTTGGTTGGAAAGATAATAATATATTTACTTGGATGGAAAGATAATAATATATTTACTTTGTTGGAAAGATAATAATATATTTACTTGGTTGGAAAGATAATAATATATTCACTTGGTTGGAAAGATAATAATATATTTACTTGGATGGAAAGATAATAATATATTCACTTGGTTGGAAAGATAATAACATATTCACTTGGTTGGAAAGATAATAATATATTCACTTGGTTGGAAAGATAATAACATATTCACTTGGTTGGAAAGATAATAACATATTTACTTGGTTGGAAAGATAATAACATATTCACTTGGTTGGAAAGATAATAATATATTCACTTGGTTGGAAAGATAATAATATATTCACTTGGTTGGAAAGATAATAATATATTCACTTGGTGGAAAGATAATAATATATTTACTTGGTTGGAAAGATAATAATATATTCACTTGGTTGGAAAGATAATAACATATTCACTTGGTTGGAAAGATAATAATATATTTACTTGGATGGAAAGATAATAATATATTTACTTGGTTGGAAAGATAATAATATATTCACTTGGTTGGAAAGATAATAATATATTTACTTGGTTGGAAAGATAATAATATATTTACTTGGTTGGAAAGATAATAATATATTTACTTGGATGGAAAGATAATAATATATTCACTTGGTTGGAAAGATAATAATATATTTACTTGGATGGAAAGATAATAATATATTTACTTGGTTGGAAAGATAATAATATATTCACTTGGTTGGAAAGATAATAATATATTTACTTGGTTGGAAAGATAATAATATATTTACTTGGATGGAAAGATAATAATATATTCACTTGGTTGGAAAGATAATAATATATTTACTTGGTTGGAAAGATAATAATATATTCACTTGGTTGGAAAGATAATAATATATTTACTTGGATGGAAAGATAATAATATATTCACTTGGTTGGAAAGATAATAATATATTTACTTGGTTGGAAAGATAATAATATATTCACTTGGTTGGAAAGATAATAATATATTTACTTGGTTGGAAAGATAATAATATATTCACTTGGTTGGAAAGATAATAATATATTCACTTGGTTGGAAAGATAATAATATATTCACTTGGATGGAAAGATAATAATATATTTACTTGGATGGAAAGATAATAATATATTCACTTGGTTGGAAAGATAATAATATATTTACTTGGTTGGAAAGATAATAATATATTCACTTGGTTGGAAAGATAATAATATATTTACTTGGATGGAAAGATAATAACATATTCACTTGGTTGGAAAGATAATAATATATTCACTTGGTTGGAAAGATAATAACATATTCACTTGGTTGGAAAGATAATAACATATTTACTTGGTTGGAAAGATAATAACATATTCACTTGGTTGGAAAGATAATAATATATTCACTTGGTTGGAAAGATAATAATATATTCACTTGGTTGGAAAGATAATAATATATTCACTTGGTGGAAAGATAATAATATATTTACTTGGTTGGAAAGATAATAATATATTCACTTGGTTGGAAAGATAATAACATATTCACTTGGTTGGAAAGATAATAATATATTTACTTGGTTGGAAAGATAATAATATATTTACTTGGTTGGAAAGATAATAATATATTTACTTGGTTGGAAAGATAATAATATATTTACTTGGTTGGAAAGATAATCATATATTTACTTGGTTGGAAAGATAATAATATATTTACTTGGTTGGAAAGATAATAATATATTTACTTGGTTGGAAAGATAATAATATATTTACTTGGTTGGAAAGATAATCATATATTTACTTGGTTGGAAAGATAATAATATATTTTCTTGTTTGGAAAGATAATGATGTATTTACTTGTTTGGAAAGATAATAATATATTTACTTGGTTGGAAAGATAATAATATATTTACTTAGTTGGAAAGATAATAATATATTTACTTGGTTGGAAAGATAATAATATATTTACTTGGTTGGAAAGATAACAATGTATTTACTTGGATGGAAAGATAATAACATATTCACTTGGTTGGAAAGATAATAATATATTTACTTGGATGGAAAGATAATAATATATTCACTTGGTTGGAAAGATAATAATATATTCAATTGGTTGGAAAGATAATAACATATTCACTTGGTTGGAAAGATAATAACATATTCACTTGGTTGGAAAGATAATAATATATTTACTTGGATGGAAAGATAATAATATATTCACTTGGTTGGAAAGATAATAATATATTTACTTGGATGGAAAGATAATAATATATTTACTTGGTTGGAAAGATAATAATATATTTACTTGGTTGGAAAGTTAATAATATATTCACTTGGTTGGAAAGATAATAATATATTTACTTGGTTGGAAAGATAACAATGTATTTACTTGGTTGGAAAGATAATAATATATTTACTTGGTTGGAAAGATAATAATATATTTACTTGGTTGGAAAGATAATAATATATTTACTTGGTTGGAAAGATAATAATATATTTACTTGGTTGGAAAGATAATAATATATTTACTTGGTTGGAAAGATAATAATATATTTACTTGGTTGGAAAGATAATAATATATTGTTGCGAATATGGAATTTGGCCTCCATATCCGCTTGTAAATATTCCCCTATTTTTCTCCAATACTCCCCAACTTTCCCCGATCCCCCATTCCCTAGTCCCATTGCATGTAAATAACAATCAGTAGAGCCGACCTTCCCCTTATTCCCCCATTAAATGTCGTGCCCAGGTCCACCGCACCACACGTAGACAACTTTCGGACATCTTCCTAGTTATTCTTATTCTATGTCAGTTAAGGCCTCGTCTCCATTAATTATGACTCTTCGTTGCACCAGAATGTGATTATATGGCATCAGTAGTGAGTTTAGGACCTTTCCCATACCTCCTTCCATCTTCTTCCCCAACAATTACAACAACAACAGAGGAGATGGCGGCGGAGCGGGGGAGGATGCGTCCTCACACCGGCTCGATTAGCGCCATAGACCATGCGCTCCACGGGGTTACCACGAAGGGGCTCCTTGTCAGCCCCTCGTCAAGGGCGGAGCCTGGTAAACCCCCCGCACGCACCCAATGAGAAGCAACGTGCCGATTCCACGAGGCGGAGCTAACGAGCCGAGGGCGTGTCACTCCCCGCCGGATATACGCGCCACGCGCCGGATGTGAGGGAGATTCGCCCCCAGCTGGAGAAAGACGGACCTGCGAGCGCTGAAACAGATGCGCCTGAGTTTGGAGAGGCCTGAGAAAGAACGTCACCTCTGAGCGCTGCGACGAGACCTCCCCGCATCTCTGGACCGAACCGTGTACCCTGCTTTGAGCCAAGAGTGCACCTTGAGCCATCGCTATCTGCCTTTCCTAGCCATCAAACCCCGTGTGAGTCAGCGTTGTCCCGTTTATCTGTCGTCTGTCTAGGGTTAATATAAGAGTGTGTCTAAGTGCCTGTCTTTCTATGCTGTCCCTCTTGTAGTTGTAATCTAACCTTCCGCCTTAATATAACCTCCTCCGGAGGTCTTGAGAACTGAACCCCTGGTGTCGTATTGTGTCATTATAACCCAGCCGGGTGTCTTCTTTTTCTTATTGAGCCAGCGTAGCGCGACTTCGTCAACGTCGAGTATAGTCGGGTAATTTGTGTGGACACGACGGCCATTCCGCTCGGCCCACCTTAACATCAAAGTCGTGTCTGTAACAATTGGTGTCAGGAGTGGGATTCGAGGCCCGACCAAATTTTGAAGAAAAAAAACGAATAGAGGAAAAAAAAAATTTGGTCAAAATTTGGAGCGGCCGAAATTTGTTTTGTTTTACGAAACTCGAATTTTGCAAGTCGCGCTATGGCGGATCAAGACGGCTGGGGTCCGGTAGGGGAGAGTGAAGCAGGGTCGGTCCAGGACCAAATTGAGGGACATGAGGAGAGCGAAGCAGTGAGGGCGGCAGGTTCGCAAAATAGCGCCGTCACGCACGAAGTAGCGGGCGCGCAAAATGGCGCGCTCGCTCACGTGGTTGAAGGGTCCCAAAATAGCGGCGCCGCGGAGGGCGAGCCTGCGGTGGCGGCTGGGGACGCTGGGCAAACCGGGTTTGACCTCAGATTATTCTTGACCCAACTGAATGCAAAAATGGATAGGATGGAGGGCCAAATGAGGGTTAATAGTGAGCGATTAGAGGGCCAAATGGGGGTAATGGGAAACCAAATGGGGGTAATGAGGGACGAAGCGAGGGGTACCAGTGAGGGGTTAGACAATAATTTTGAGGAGTTAGACAAGAAAATTGGGAAGTTAGACAATAATTTTGAGGGGTTAGACAACGGGATAAAAGAAGTGAAAAATGGGTTAATGGGGGTAGAAAATAGAATGGCTGCCCAGGAGAATCAGATAGAGGGAGTGAAAAATGGGTTAGAGGGGTTAGAAAACAGTATGGAAGGCAAATTGAGGGACATGAGGGACCAAGCGGAAAGGGAAGTTAAACAAATGGAGCAGCAGATAGAGGGGGTCAGAATGGGGGTAGAAACCAAACTGGATGCTCACAGGGAGGAAATGGAGCAGATGAGGGTGGCATCTGGGCAGGAGATGCAAGTGATGGGAGAGGAGATCAGAAGAGGAGTGAGTGAGGAGGTCGGAGGAGTGCGCGAGGAGGTGAGGCACTGTAAGGAGCACATGGAGAAGGAGGTGAGAAAGGGGACTGTAAAGTTACAAGGGGGCATAGAGGTCCTGACGCAGGAGGTGGAACAGCTGACGGAGGGACAAAAAGAAGTAACGGAGCAGGTTCAAAGGAACACTGCGGTATTGGGAGGTTTAAAAGCGACACAAAATGACATAAAAAACGACTTGATAGCGACAAAGAGGGAATGTCAGATGGTACGTGAGGGACTGACAACGAGGCTGGACGAGGTGATAGAGGTAATGGAGACGAAGGACCGGCAGGTGAGGACGCACCTGGAAACGGTCAAGGTAGCCTTAGAGGATGAGCTTGAGGAGACGTACCGGGGAATAAAAGAGGTGAAGCAGAAACTAGGAGAAGTGGAAGAAGGGATGAGCGAAATTAAGAAGCGACGGAGAGAGGATAACAAAGAGATAAAAGAGGAAGTAAAAGAATTGGTCCAAAGTCTGTGTTCGGATCGTGATGATGTGCTCATTAACCGGATGAGGGATTCGCAGGTGATGGAGGAGAAGCGAAGAGAAAGAGGACCCGGTGTAAGTGGTGACCAATATGGTCGTGCGTATGATGCGCCAGGGGATTTAAGAAGCTTGGGGGTCGAGATAGACCCGGGTGTTCGTGAGAGGCCGTTGGTGAAGTGTGCGACAGGTCTGGTGTGCGAAAGAGGAGGTGTGCGAGAAAGTCCGACTCTGGGGTGTGTGAGGAAAAAGTGCGTGCCAAGGAGTGAGGGTGCTGGCGAGAATGAGTCGGTCGTAGCGCGTGTGCGAGGGAGCACATGGAAGCGTGCTGTGGTGAGTGTTACAGAGGGTGTGACGGGAGAGTGTGCGCGAGGAAGGTGTGTGACGGACAGGTGCATGGGGAAAGAGTGCGCTGTCAAAGGCAAGGAAGAATGCACACCTGTGGTGAGTGTTACAGAGGGTGTAACTGGAGAGTGTGCGCGAGAAAGGTGTGTGACGGACAGGTGCATGGGGAAAGAGTGCGCTGTCAGAAGAAAGGAAGAGTGTCCACCTGTGGTGAGTGTTACAGAGGGTGTAACGGGAGAGTGTGCGCGAGAAAGGTGTGTGACGGACAGGTGCATGAGGAAAGAGTGCGCTGTCAAGAGTAAGGGTGAGTGCGCTGTCAGGAATGGAGGTGAAAGTAGTGAGAGTGACATGGAGCGTGAGTTAGTTGTGACAGGTGAGCGAGGATGTACACCTGGGATGGAAGGATGCACACCTGGAATGGTAGAGCGTGAGTGGGAATGCACGCTGGAATTGGTGGTGAGGCACGTGGTTGGGTGTGCGAATGAGGGCACACCTGTGATTGTCACAGAGGAGGTGACCGAGGAGGGGGTGCGAAGCGGTGTATTGGTGAGGTGTGCGACCAACGAATGTGTGCCAAAGTGTTCGGTGGTCAGGTGTGTGACCAAGGCTGTGAGTGGAATGAGGGTACCTGGGTGTGTAAGGAAGGGTACGAGGAGCATGGGCACAGCTGGATGTGTGAGCAAGGAACGGGCTGCGGGGTGTAAGCATGCAGGTGAAGCATCGACATTAAACGGGTTAGAGGTTAGGTCGACTTTTAGCCGAATCGGGCCCTCGGTGCGTGCTGGGCCTCGCTTTGAACGGCCGCGTCCGTGCTCCACTAGGCGGAGCGGGCGGCCCGATAGAAAGGGTCGTCATGGCGACCACTTTTTGTTGAGGCATTCCGGCAGGTCGAGATCGGGACATTGGATGGCTCCACGCCGAGGTGATGCGTGGGATCTCGGCCCGGGTAAGCCCCCGTCCCTGCACCGAGTGCCGGACGCATCCAGCCGCTGGCACAAAACAACCAGCATCCATTGCTTGGCTTTACGAAGCCGGGCTTTGGACAGGGATTGGCGCACCGAGAGGTATTAGTGAGTCGACTGGGTGATGAGGTTAGTGTTTTGGACCCAAAATTAGAGAAAAACAAAATTTGATGATTGGCAAGGGATTGGCAGTAGTGATTGGCAGATGATGGGCAGTGATTGGCAAATTTTTAATTTGTTGAAATTTGATGTGCAAAATTGGTAGTGAGAGACCCCCGATGTGGTGGGATGGCAAATCCACCATCCTTCCCATGGGGGGGCAAAGGAGCACTAGGTTTATGGGGTGTATGGCAGTGAAAACTAGCCCGGGTGGGTTAGGATATGGTGTGTAGGGATCTAGCGAGGATTGACATTAGGTGACGTTAAGTTTAGTTAGTGACTGATACCTGTAGTAGGGACGCAGGTAGATTAGTGTGGATGATAATGACGAGGGAGCGCAATAGTTTAAAGGGACGACTGGGAAGCGCAAGTTTCAGAAGGGAGTAGTTAGCTGAGATGATGCCGTGTTTGTGAGAATTGAACAGGTGTGATTGCACAGGTGTGCAACTGGACAGGTGTGTGGAGCAGTGTATGAGTAGTGAGTGTGTGGATCAGCGCGAATGCGCTTGGGGAGAGAAGGGTGCAGGCGGCACCAAGAATGAGAGCACAGGTGTGCAAGTACAGGTGTGTGGAGAGAGTTGGAGTGAGTGGTACGGAGTGGTGTGCATGGTGCGAAGGTGTGAATGGGGGAAGAGTGGACCCCTTTCACGAGTACCCGGGGCGGGTAGTGTAAGTGTTAGGTAGAGGGTGCAGGTAAATTGTGGTTGGATATTGGCATTTGTGGTGCGGTTGCAGAATGGTGTTGTGGATGGGTG
The DNA here is from genome assembly GCF_964187855.1 of Myxine glutinosa. Taxonomy (NCBI): domain Eukaryota; kingdom Metazoa; phylum Chordata; class Myxini; order Myxiniformes; family Myxinidae; genus Myxine; species Myxine glutinosa. The sequence continues at coordinate 7,958,220 of NC_136261.1, read as the reverse complement.
CATTAGTGTTGTGGAAATGGCTGGGCGTGTAGCCTGTTAGTGTGTGTAGTTGGTTGGGCACTCCACCACTGTGAGGATGTCGGCCAGGTGAGGCCGCAGGTGGGCTCTGGGAGCCGGTAGAGTTGTGGATGGGGCCCGAGGATCCGGAGGATGGACCCGGGTAGCCCAGTGCCAGAGAGGGCACCGAGTGGGGAGAGAGCCAAAGGGCCTTCCCCAGGTAGTTAGGTTAGGGAAAGGAGCAGGTAAGCTCGGAGGCAACTGCAGTGGTGGAGGTGTGCAGGTGGGTAGACCCACTGGGAGAGGTACACGCCGCAGCCCAGAAATTGTACGAGGGCACCGGGAGATGAATCGGGGGAGTGAGACCCCAAATTGAAGAGCACCACAGTTTGGCCAATGGGAGTTGGTTTTTAGAACCCATAGTGTAAGAGGGCCAATGGTTTGGCCGGAGAAAGACCCCGGGTAGTGTAAAGTTGTTAAAGTCATTTAGGAAATAGTTAGGATTGATGAACCTGTCGCACCATACGCAGCCACTTACCTGTGGTGATGATGATGACTCCACACCTGTGTTTTCTTTGTTCTGTGTGCAGGAAATGAGATTGCTGTGGATTTGTGAGACGCATCACGACGTGGATGAGACATTGGGGTGATTCCATCTCTCCCTCCTTAGGAGGGACTGATGATGAATTGGTGATGGCAAATTTTGATGTGCAGTTGGAGATGGCAAATTTTGATGAGAGTTGAAAATGGCAAATTTGATTGGTTAGGAGGGAGAGAAGACGAATTTGGTTTATGGGAGGAACGGGGAAGACAGTAGGGATGTTTGTCGATTTGTAAAGTAGATGTTTATGGGTAGTGTTGTGTTTTGTGGATGCAGTAAGGGGTAAGGGAGGGGCCATGTAGGTTACCTGGTGGGGGGGGGGCGTACGATAGGAACGTACCTGTCTCACCTGGTTCCCATGTGCCCCCAGTGTGCATCACCTTACATTGCGTGCACTTTTGCGCCCTTACCACCTTACTCACTTGTTTCTTCTTTTGTCTCCCACCTCCGAGGATCTGGCTTTGGGGTAGAGAGAGAGGAGAGAGAGGTGCTGGCTGCGCAGTTGTGGGCCTGCACTTTCGCTGTTTGCTGCCGGGATCGATACACCATATGGACCGCAATGTTTGTGGCCACCCACAATGGACCGCAGTTCGTTTGCGGCCAAGCACCACCCGGGGATGGACCTATGGGTCAACGTGGCACCTATGCCATAAAGGTGAACCACTGTTAACTAACACCAAGTGCACCACAAGAAGAGCAAGAGACACCTGCAGGGTTAGGGGTTGTCGAATTTATTTTTATTCCAATGAACAATGGTGACTGCACCGATTGGTGGTGGGGTGGTGCTGTTGATGCTCGGGAAGGGTGCTCTGCACGTTATTAAAGGCCGTCGGCCACAGAGCACTCGTGGGTTGGTGTATCGATGTTGGCAAGCGCGCTCTCTCTCTATGCATAACATCTGCATGTGTCCCTCCAAAAACAGGTCCTGGATCGTAGTGTAAATAGCAGCGTAGTCTTGTAAATAATGCTCCCTACCGGCTGTATGTTTAGTTTGCGAATTCTTTCCGGATTCGGTTATCCTGTGGGTGTGTTTCTGTGAGGAGAAGGGTGCAATGTCGCAGGGGGACATATTTACTCATTTGTGAATATCTGTAAAACTGTCGCACTCAGGGTAGAGTTAATAGTAGAGGGAACTACATTGCGTGCCACACTAAAGTAGGTAAAAATTTATCGGGTCGGGACGCCCCGAGGGTAGAGAAGGGTGCAATGTTGCGAATATGGAATTTGGCCTCCATATCCGCTTGTAAATATTCCCCTATTTTTCTCCAATACTCCCCAACTTTCCCCGATCCCCCATTCCCTAGTCCCATTGCATGTAAATAACAATCAGTAGAGCCGACCTTCCCCTTATTCCCCCATTAAATGTCGTGCCCAGGTCCACCGCACCACACGTAGACAACTTTCGGACATCTTCCTAGTTATTCTTATTCTATGTCAGTTAAGGCCTCGTCTCCATTAATTATGACTCTTCGTTGCACCAGAATGTGATTATATGGCATCAGTAGTGAGTTTAGGACCTTTCCCATACCTCCTTCCATCTTCTTCCCCAACAATTACAACAACAACAGAGGAGATGGCGGCGGAGCGGGGGAGGATGCGTCCTCACACCGGCTCGATTAGCGCCATAGACCATGCGCTCCACGGGGTTACCACGAAGGGGCTCCTTGTCAGCCCCTCATCAAGGGCGGAGCCTGGTAAACCCCCCGCACGCACCCAATGAGAAGCAACGTGCCGATTCCACGAGGCGGAGCTAACGAGCCGAGGGCGTGTCACTCCCCGCCGGATATACGCGCCACGCGCCGGATGTGAGGGAGATTCGCCCCCAGCTGGAGAAAGACGGACCTGCGAGCGCTGAAACAGATGCGCCTGAGTTTGGAGAGGCCTGAGAAAGAACGTCACCTCTGAGCGCTGCGACGAGACCTCCCCGCATCTCTGGACCGAACCGTGTACCCTGCTTTGAGCCAAGAGTGCACCTTGAGCCATCGCTATCTGCCTTTCCTAGCCATCAAACCCCGTGTGAGTCAGCGTTGTCCCGTTTATCTGTCGTCTGTCTAGGGTTAATATAAGAGTGTGTCTAAGTGCCTGTCTTTCTATGCTGTCCCTCTTGTAGTTGTAATCTAACCTTCCGCCTTAATATAACCTCCTCCGGAGGTCTTGAGAACTGAACCCCTGGTGTCGTATTGTGTCATTATAACCCAGCCGGGTGTCTTCTTTTTCTTATTGAGCCAGCGTAGCGCGACTTCGTCAACGTCGAGTATAGTCGGGTAATTTGTGCGGACACGACGGCCATTCCGCTCGGCCCACCTTAACATCAAAGTCGTGTCTGTAACAATATTTACTTAGTTGGAAAGATAATAATATATTTACTTAGTTGGAAAGATAATAATATATTTACTTGGTTGGAAAGATAATAATATATTTACTTGGTTGGAAAGATAATAATATATTTACTTGGTTGGAAAGATAATAATATATTTACTTGGTTGGAAAGATAATAATATATTTACTTGGTTGGAAAGATAATAATATATTTACTTGGTTGGAAAGATAATAATATATTTACTTGGTTGGAAAGATAATAATATATTTACTTGGTTGGAAAGATAATCATATATTTACTTGGTTGGAAAGATAATAATATATTTACTTGGTTGGAAAGATAATAATATATTTACTTGGTTGGAAAGACAATAATATATTTACTTGGTTGGAAAGATAATCATATATTTACTTGGTTGGAAAGATAATAATATATTTTCTTGTTTGGAAAGATAATGATGTATTTACTTGTTTGGAAAGATAATAATATATTTACTTGGTTGGAAAGATAATAATATATTTACTTGGTTGGAAAGATAATAATATATTTACTTGGTTGGAAAGATAATCATATATTTACTTGGTTGGAAAGATAATAATATATTTACTTGGTTGGAAAGATAATAATATATTTACTTGGTTGGAAAGATAATAATATATTTACTTGGTTGGAAAGATAATAATGTATTTACTTGGTTGGAAAGATAATAATATATTTATTTGGTTGGAAAGATAATAATATATTTACTTGGTTGGAAAGATAATAATATATTTACTTGGTTGGAAAGAAAATAATATATTTACTTGGTTGGAAAGATAATAATGTATTTACTTGGTTGGAAAGATAATAATATATTTACTTGGATGGAAAGATAAAAATATATTTACTTGTTTGGAAAGATAATAATATATTTACTTGGTTGGAAAGATAATAATATATTTACTTGGTTGGAAACATAATAATATATTTACTTGGTTGGAAAGATAATAATGTATTTACTTGGTTGGAAAGATAATAATGTATTTACTTGGTTGGAAAGATAATAATATATTTACTTGGTTGGAAAGATAATAATATATTTACTTGGTTGGAAAGATAATAATATATTTACTTGGTTGGAAAGATAATAATATATTTACTTGGTTGGAAAGATAATAATATATTTACTTGGTTGGAAAGATAATAATATATTTACTTGGTTGGAAAGATAATAATATATTTACTTGGTTGGAAAGATAATAATATATTTATTTGGTTGGAAAGATAATAATATATTTATTTGGTTGGAAAGATAATAATATATTTACTTGGTTGGAAAGATAATAATATATTTACTTGGTTGGAAAGATAATAATATATTTACTTGGTTGGAAAGATAATAATATATTTACTTGGTTGGAAAGATAATAATATATTTACTTGGTTGGAAAGATAATAATATATTTACTTGGTTGGAAAGATAATAATGTATTTACTTGGTTGGAAAGATAATAATATATTTACTTGGTTGGAAAGATAATAATGTATTTACTTGGTTGGAAAGCTAATAATATATTAACTTGGTTGGAAAGATAATAATATATTTACTTGGTTGGAAAGATAATAATATATTTACTTGGTTGGAAAGATAATAATATATTTACTTGGTTGGAAAGATAATAATATATTTACTTGGTTGGAAAGATAATAATGTATTTACTTGGTTGGAAAGCTAATAATATATTAACTTGGTTGGAAAGATAATAATATATTTACTTAGTTGGAAAGATAATAATATATTTACTTGGTTGGAAAGATAATAATATATTTACTTGGTTGGAAAGATAATAATGTATTTACTTGGTTGGAAAGCTAATAATATATTAACTTGGTTGGAAAGATAATAATATATTTACTTAGTTGGAAAGATAATAATATATTTACTTGGTTGGAAAGATAATAATATATTTACTTGGTTGGAAAGATAATAATGTATTTACTTGGTTGGAAAGCTAATAATATATTAACTTGGTTGGAAAGATAATAATATATTTACTTAGTTGGAAAGATAATAATATATTTACTTGGTTGGAAAGATAATAATATATTTACTTGGTTGGAAAGATAATAATATATTTACTTGGTTAGAAAGCTAATAATATATTAACTTGGTTGGAAAGATAATAATATATTTACTTGGTTGGAAAGCTAATAATGTATTTACTTGGTTGGAAAGATAATAATATATTTACTTGGTTGGAAAGATAATAATGTATTTACTTGGTTGGAAAGATAATAATATATTTACTTGGTTGGAAAGATAATAATGTATTTACTTGGTTGGAAAGATAATAATGTATTTACTTGGTTGGAAAGATAATAATATATTTACTTGGTTGGAAAGATAATAATATATTTACTTGGTTGGAAAGATAATAATATATTTACTTGGTTGGAAAGATAATAATATATTTACTTGGTTGGAAAGATAATAATATATTTACTTGGTTGGAAAGCTAATAATATATTAACTTGGTTGGAAAGATAATAATATATTTACTTGGTTGGAAAGATAATAATATATTTACTTGGTTGGAAAGATAATAATATATTTACTTGGTTGGAAAGATAATAATATATTTACTTGGTTGGAAAGATAATAATGTATTTACTTGGTTAGAAAGCTAATAATATATTAACTTGGTTGGAAAGATAATAATATATTTACTTGGTTGGAAAGCTAATAATGTATTTACTTGGTTGGAAAGATAATAATATATTTACTTGGTTGGAAAGATAATAATGTATTTACTTGGTTGGAAAGATAATAATATATTTACTTGGTTGGAAAGATAATAATGTATTTACTTGGTTGGAAAGATAATAATATATTTACTTGGTTGGAAAGATAATAATATATTTACTTGGTTGGAAAGATAATAATATATTTACTTGGTTGGAAAGATAATAATATATTTACTTGGTTGGAAAGATAATAATGTATTTACTTGGTTGGAAAGATAATAATATATTTACTTGGTTGGAAAGTTAATAATATATTTACTTGGTTGGAAAGATAATAATGTATTTACTTGGTTGGAAAGATAATAATATATTTACTTGCTTGGAAAGATAATAATGTATTTACTTGGTTGGAAAGATAATAATATATTTACTTGGTTGGAAAGATAATTATAATGTATTTACTTGGTTGGAAAGATAATAATATATTTACTTGGTTGGAAAGATAATAATGTATTTACTTGGTTGGAAAGATAATAATATATTTACTTGGTTGGAAAGATAATAATGTATTTACTTGGTTGGAAAGATAATAATGTATTTACTTGCTTGGAAAGATAATAATGTATTTACTTGGTTGGAAAGATAATAATGTATTTACTTGGTTGGAAAGATAATAATATATTTACTTGGTTGGAAAGATAATAATGTATTTACTTGGTTGGAAAGATAATAATATATTTACTTGGTTGGAAAGATAATAATGTATTTACTTGGTTGGAAAGATAATAATGTATTTACTTGGTTGGAAATATAATAATATATTTACTTGGTTGGAAAGATAATAATGTATTTACTTGGTTGGAAAGATAATAATATATTTACTTGCTTGGAAAGATAATAATGTATTTACTTGGTTGGAAAGATAATAATATATTTACTTGCTTGGAAAGATAATAATGTATTTACTTGGTTGGAAAGATAATAATATATTAACTTGGTTGGAAAGATAATAATATATTTACTTGGTTGGAAAGATAATAATATATTTACTTGGTTGGAAAGATAATAATGTATTTACTTGGTTGGAAAGATAATAATGTATTTACTTGGTTGGAAAGATAATAATATATTTACTTGGTTGGAAAGATAATAATATATTTACTTGGTTGGAAAGATAATAATATATTTACTTGGTTGGAAAGATAATAATATATTTACTTGGTTGGAAAGATAATAATATATTTACTTGGTTGAAAAGATAATAATGTATTTACTTGGTTGGAAAGATAATAATGTATTTACTTGGTTGGAAAGATAATAATATATTTACTTGGTTGGAAAGATAATAATATATTTACTTGGTTGGAAAGATAATAATATATTCACTTGGTTGGAAAGATAATAATATATTCACTTGGTTGGAAAGATAATTATATATTCACTTGGTTGGAAAGATAATAATATATTCACTTGGTTGGAAAGATAATAATATATTCACTTGGTTGGAAAGATAATTATATATTCACTTGGTTGGAAAGATAATAATATATTCACTTGGTTGGAAAGATAATAATATATTTACTTGGTTGGAAAGATAATAATATATTTACTTGGTTGGAAAGATTATAATATATTTACTTGGTTGGAAAGATAATAATATATTCACTTGGTTGGAAAGATAATAATATATTTACTTGGTTGGAAAGATAATAATATATTCACTTGGTTGGAAAGATAATAATATATTTACTTGGTTGGAAAGATTATAATATATTTACTTGGTTGGAAAGATAATAATATATTTACTTGGTTGGAAAGATAATAATATATTCACTTGGTTGGAAAGATAATAATATATTTACTTGGTTGGAAAGATAATAATATATTTACTTGGTTGGAAAGATAATAATATATTTACTTGGTTGGAAAGATAATAATATATTTACTTGGTTGGAAAGATAATCATATATTTACTTGGTTGGAAAGATAATAATATATTTACTTGGTTGGAAAGATAATAATATATTTACTTGGTTGGAAAGATAATAATATATTTACTTGGTTGGAAAGATAATCATATATTTACTTGGTTGGAAAGATAATAATATATTTTCTTGTTTGGAAAGATAATGATGTATTTACTTGTTTGGAAAGATAATAATATATTTACTTGGTTGGAAAGATAATAATATATTTACTTGGTTGGAAAGATAATAATATATTTACTTGGTTGGAAAGATAATCATATATTTACTTGGTTGGAAAGATAATAATATATTTACTTGGTTGGAAAGATAATAATATATTTACTTGGTTGGAAAGATAATAATATATTTACTTGGTTGGAAAGATAATAATGTATTTACTTGGTTGGAAAGATAATAATATATTTATTTGGTTGGAAAGATAATAATATATTTACTTGGTTGGAAAGATAATAATATATTTACTTGGTTGGAAAGAAAATAATATATTTACTTGGTTGGAAAGATAATAATGTATTTACTTGGTTGGAAAGATAATAATATATTTACTTGGATGGAAAGATAAAAATATATTTACTTGTTTGGAAAGATAATAATATATTTACTTGGTTGGAAAGATAATAATATATTTACTTGGTTGGAAACATAATAATATATTTACTTGGTTGGAAAGATAATAATGTATTTACTTGGTTGGAAAGATAATAATGTATTTACTTGGTTGGAAAGATAATAATATATTTACTTGGTTGGAAAGATAATAATATATTTACTTGGTTGGAAAGATAATAATATATTTACTTGGTTGGAAAGATAATAATATATTTACTTGGTTGGAAAGATAATAATATATTTACTTGGTTGGAAAGATAATAATATATTTACTTGGTTGGAAAGATAATAATATATTTACTTGGTTGGAAAGATAATAATATATTTATTTGGTTGGAAAGATAATAATATATTTATTTGGTTGGAAAGATAATAATATATTTACTTGGTTGGAAAGATAATAATATATTTACTTGGTTGGAAAGATAATAATATATTTACTTGGTTGGAAAGATAATAATATATTTACTTGGTTGGAAAGATAATAATATATTTACTTGGTTGGAAAGATAATAATATATTTACTTGGTTGGAAAGATAATAATGTATTTACTTGGTTGGAAAGATAATAATATATTTACTTGGTTGGAAAGATAATAATGTATTTACTTGGTTGGAAAGCTAATAATATATTAACTTGGTTGGAAAGATAATAATATATTTACTTGGTTGGAAAGATAATAATATATTTACTTGGTTGGAAAGATAATAATATATTTACTTGGTTGGAAAGATAATAATATATTTACTTGGTTGGAAAGATAATAATGTATTTACTTGGTTGGAAAGCTAATAATATATTAACTTGGTTGGAAAGATAATAATATATTTACTTAGTTGGAAAGATAATAATATATTTACTTGGTTGGAAAGATAATAATATATTTACTTGGTTGGAAAGATAATAATGTATTTACTTGGTTGGAAAGCTAATAATATATTAACTTGGTTGGAAAGATAATAATATATTTACTTAGTTGGAAAGATAATAATATATTTACTTGGTTGGAAAGATAATAATATATTTACTTGGTTGGAAAGATAATAATGTATTTACTTGGTTGGAAAGCTAATAATATATTAACTTGGTTGGAAAGATAATAATATATTTACTTAGTTGGAAAGATAATAATATATTTACTTGGTTGGAAAGATAATAATATATTTACTTGGTTGGAAAGATAATAATATATTTACTTGGTTAGAAAGCTAATAATATATTAACTTGGTTGGAAAGATAATAATATATTTACTTGGTTGGAAAGCTAATAATGTATTTACTTGGTTGGAAAGATAATAATATATTTACTTGGTTGGAAAGATAATAATGTATTTACTTGGTTGGAAAGATAATAATATATTTACTTGGTTGGAAAGATAATAATGTATTTACTTGGTTGGAAAGATAATAATGTATTTACTTGGTTGGAAAGATAATAATATATTTACTTGGTTGGAAAGATAATAATATATTTACTTGGTTGGAAAGATAATAATATATTTACTTGGTTGGAAAGATAATAATATATTTACTTGGTTGGAAAGATAATAATATATTTACTTGGTTGGAAAGCTAATAATATATTAACTTGGTTGGAAAGATAATAATATATTTACTTGGTTGGAAAGATAATAATATATTTACTTGGTTGGAAAGATAATAATATATTTACTTGGTTGGAAAGATAATAATATATTTACTTGGTTGGAAAGATAATAATGTATTTACTTGGTTAGAAAGCTAATAATATATTAACTTGGTTGGAAAGATAATAATATATTTACTTGGTTGGAAAGCTAATAATGTATTTACTTGGTTGGAAAGATAATAATATATTTACTTGGTTGGAAAGATAATAATGTATTTACTTGGTTGGAAAGATAATAATATATTTACTTGGTTGGAAAGATAATAATGTATTTACTTGGTTGGAAAGATAATAATATATTTACTTGGTTGGAAAGATAATAATATATTTACTTGGTTGGAAAGATAATAATATATTTACTTGGTTGGAAAGATAATAATATATTTACTTGGTTGGAAAGATAATAATGTATTTACTTGGTTGGAAAGATAATAATATATTTACTTGGTTGGAAAGTTAATAATATATTTACTTGGTTGGAAAGATAATAATGTATTTACTTGGTTGGAAAGATAATAATATATTTACTTGCTTGGAAAGATAATAATGTATTTACTTGGTTGGAAAGATAATAATATATTTACTTGGTTGGAAAGATAATTATAATGTATTTACTTGGTTGGAAAGATAATAATATATTTACTTGGTTGGAAAGATAATAATGTATTTACTTGGTTGGAAAGATAATAATATATTTACTTGGTTGGAAAGATAATAATGTATTTACTTGGTTGGAAAGATAATAATGTATTTACTTGCTTGGAAAGATAATAATGTATTTACTTGGTTGGAAAGATAATAATGTATTTACTTGGTTGGAAAGATAATAATATATTTACTTGGTTGGAAAGATAATAATGTATTTACTTGGTTGGAAAGATAATAATATATTTACTTGGTTGGAAAGATAATAATGTATTTACTTGGTTGGAAAGATAATAATGTATTTACTTGGTTGGAAATATAATAATATATTTACTTGGTTGGAAAGATAATAATGTATTTACTTGGTTGGAAAGATAATAATATATTTACTTGCTTGGAAAGATAATAATGTATTTACTTGGTTGGAAAGATAATAATATATTTACTTGCTTGGAAAGATAATAATGTATTTACTTGGTTGGAAAGATAATAATATATTAACTTGGTTGGAAAGATAATAATATATTTACTTGGTTGGAAAGATAATAATATATTTACTTGGTTGGAAAGATAATAATGTATTTACTTGGTTGGAAAGATAATAATGTATTTACTTGGTTGGAAAGATAATAATATATTTACTTGGTTGGAAAGATAATAATATATTTACTTGGTTGGAAAGATAATAATATATTTACTTGGTTGGAAAGATAATAATATATTTACTTGGTTGGAAAGATAATAATATATTTACTTGGTTGAAAAGATAATAATGTATTTACTTGGTTGGAAAGATAATAATGTATTTACTTGGTTGGAAAGATAATAATATATTTACTTGGTTGGAAAGATAATAATATATTTACTTGGTTGGAAAGATAATAATATATTCACTTGGTTGGAAAGATAATAATATATTCACTTGGTTGGAAAGATAATTATATATTCACTTGGTTGGAAAGATAATAATATATTCACTTGGTTGGAAAGATAATAATATATTCACTTGGTTGGAAAGATAATTATATATTCACTTGGTTGGAAAGATAATAATATATTCACTTGGTTGGAAAGATAATAATATATTTACTTGGTTGGAAAGATAATAATATATTTACTTGGTTGGAAAGATTATAATATATTTACTTGGTTGGAAAGATAATAATATATTCACTTGGTTGGAAAGATAATAATATATTTACTTGGTTGGAAAGATAATAATATATTCACTTGGTTGGAAAGATAATAATATATTTACTTGGTTGGAAAGATTATAATATATTTACTTGGTTGGAAAGATAATAATATATTTACTTGGTTGGAAAGATAATAATATATTCACTTGGTTGGAAAGATAATAATATATTTACTTGGTTGGAAAGATAATAATATATTTACTTGGTTGGAAAGATAATAATATATTTACTTGGTTGGAAAGATAATAATATATTTACTTGGTTGGAAAGATAATCATATAATTACTTGGTTGGAAAGATAATAATATATTTACTTGGTTGGAAAGATAATAATATATTTACTTGGTTGGAAAGATAATAATATATTTACTTGGTTGGAAAGATAATCATATATTTACTTGGTTGGAAAGATAATAATATATTTTCTTGTTTGGAAAGATAATGATGTATTTACTTGTTTGGAAAGATAATAATATATTTACTTGGTTGGAAAGATAATAATATATTTACTTCGTTGGAAAGATAATAATATATTTACTTGGTTGGAAAGATAATAATATATTTACTTGGTTGGAAAGATAACAATGTATTTACTTGGATGGAAAGATAATAACATATTCACTTGGTTGGAAAGATAATAATATATTTACTTGGATGGAAAGATAATAATATATTCACTTGGTTGGAAAGATAATAATATATTTACTTGGTTGGAAAGATAATAATATATTCACTTGGTTGGAAAGATAATAATATATTCACTTGGTTGGAAAGATAATAACATATTCACTTGGTTGGAAAGATAATAACATATTCACTTGGTTGGAAAGATAATAATATATTTACTTGGATGGAAAGATAATAATATATTCACTTGGTTGGAAAGATAATAATATATTTACTTGGATGGAAAGATAATAATATATTTACTTGGTTGGAAAGATAATAATATATTTACTTGGTTGGAAAGATAATAATATATTCACTTGGTTGGAAAGATAATAATATATTTACTTGGTTGGAAAGATAACAATGTATTTACTTGGTTGGAAAGATAATAATATATTTACTTGGTTGGAAAGATAATAATATATTTACTTGGTTGGAAAGATAATAATATATTTACTTGGTTGGAAAGATAATAATATATTTACTTGGTTGGAAAGATAATAATATATTTACTTGGTTGGAAAGATAATAATATATTTACTTGGTTGGAAAGATAATAATATATTTACTTAGTTGGAAAGATAATAATATATTTACTTAGTTGGAAAGATAATAATATATTTACTTGGTTGGAAAGATAATAATATATTTACTTGGTTGGAAAGATAATAATATATTTACTTGGTTGGAAAGATAATAATATATTTACTTGGTTGGAAAGATAATAATATATTTACTTGGTTGGAAAGATAATAATATATTTACTTGGTTGGAAAGATAATAATATATTTACTTGGTTGGAAAGATAATAATATATTTACTTGGTTGGAAAGATAATCATATATTTACTTGGTTGGAAAGATAATAATATATTTACTTGGTTGGAAAGATAATAATATATTTACTTGGTTGGAAAGACAATAATATATTTACTTGGTTGGAAAGATAATCATATATTTACTTGGTTGGAAAGATAATAATATATTTTCTTGTTTGGAAAGATAATGATGTATTTACTTGTTTGGAAAGATAATGATGTATTTACTTGTTTGGAAAGATAATAATATATTTACTTGGTTGGAAAGATAATAATATATTTACTTGGTTGGAAAGATAATAATATATTTACTTGGTTGGAAAGATAATCATATATTTACTTGGTTGGAAAGATAATAATATATTTACTTGGTTGGAAAGATAATAATATATTTACTTGGTTGGAAAGATAATAATATATTTACTTGGTTGGAAAGATAATAATGTATTTACTTGGTTGGAAAGATAATAATATATTTATTTGGTTGGAAAGATAATAATATATTTACTTGGTTGGAAAGATAATAATATATTTACTTGGTTGGAAAGAAAATAATATATTTACTTGGTTGGAAAGATAATAATGTATTTACTTGGTTGGAAAGATAATAATATATTTACTTGGATGGAAAGATAAAAATATATTTACTTGGTTGGAAAGATAATAATATATTTACTTGGTTGGAAAGATAATAATATATTTACTTGGTTGGAAACATAATAATATATTTACTTGGTTGGAAAGATAATAATGTATTTACTTGGTTGGAAAGATAATAATGTATTTACTTGGTTGGAAAGATAATAATATATTTACTTGGTTGGAAAGATAATAATGTATTTACTTGGTTGGAAAGATAATAATATATTTACTTGGTTGGAAAGATAATAATGTATTTACTTGGTTGGAAAGATAATAATATATTTACTTGGTTGGAAAGATAATAATATATTTACTTGGTTGGAAAGATAATAATATATTTACTTGGTTGGAAAGATAATAATATATTTACTTGGTTGGAAAGATAATAATGTATTTACTTGGTTGGAAAGATAATAATATATTTACTTGGTTGGAAAGTTAATAATATATTTACTTGGTTGGAAAGATAATAATGTATTTACTTGGTTGGAAAGATAATAATATATTTACTTGCTTGGAAAGATAATAATGTATTTACTTGGTTGGAAAGATAATAATATATTTACTTGGTTGGAAAGATAATTATAATGTATTTACTTGGTTGGAAAGATAATAATATATTTACTTGGTTGGAAAGATAATAATGTATTTACTTGGTTGGAAAGATAATAATATATTTACTTGGTTGGAAAGATAATAATGTATTTACGTGGTTGGAAAGATAATAATGTATTTACTTGCTTGGAAAGATAATAATGTATTTACTTGGTTGGAAAGATAATAATGTATTTACTTGGTTGGAAAGATAATAATATATTTACTTGGTTGGAAAGATAATAATGTATTTACTTGGTTGGAAAGATAATAATATATTTACTTGGTTGGAAAGATAATAATGTATTTACTTGGTTGGAAAGATAATAATGTATTTACTTGGTTGGAAATATAATAATATATTTACTTGGTTGGAAAGATAATAATGTATTTACTTGGTTGGAAAGATAATAATATATTTACTTGCTTGGAAAGATAATAATGTATTTACTTGGTTGGAAAGATAATAATATATTTACTTGCTTGGAAAGATAATAATGTATTTACTTGGTTGGAAAGATAATAATATATTTACTTGGTTGGAAAGATAATAATATATTTACTTGGTTGGAAAGATAATAATATATTTACTTGGTTGGAAAGATAATAATGTATTTACTTGGTTGGAAAGATAATAATGTATTTACTTGGTTGGAAAGATAATAATATATTTACTTGGTTGGAAAGATAATAATATATTTACTTGGTTGGAAAGATAATAATATATTTACTTGGTTGGAAAGATAATAATATATTTACTTGGTTGGAAAGATAATAATATATTTACTTGGTTGAAAAGATAATAATGTATTTACTTGGTTGGAAAGATAATAATGTATTTACTTGGTTGGAAAGATAATAATATATTTACTTGGTTGGAAAGATAATAATATATTTACTTGGTTGGAAAGATAATAATATATTCACTTGGTTGGAAAGATAATAATATATTCACTTGGTTGGAAAGATAATTATATATTCACTTGGTTGGAAAGATAATAATATATTCACTTGGTTGGAAAGATAATAATATATTCACTTGGTTGGAAAGATAATTATATATTCACTTGGTTGGAAAGATAATAATATATTCACTTGGTTGGAAAGATAATAATATATTTACTTGGTTGGAAAGATAATAATATATTTACTTGGTTGGAAAGATTATAATATATTTACTTGGTTGGAAAGATAATAATATATTCACTTGGTTGGAAAGATAATAATATATTTACTTGGTTGGAAAGATAATAATATATTCACTTGGTTGGAAAGATAATAATATATTTACTTGGTTGGAAAGATTATAATATATTTACTTGGTTGGAAAGATAATAATATATTTACTTGGTTGGAAAGATAATAATATATTCACTTGGTTGGAAAGATAATAATATATTTACTTGGTTGGAAAGATAATAATATATTTACTTGGTTGGAAAGATAATAATATATTTACTTGGTTGGAAAGATTATAATATATTTACTTGGTTGGGAAGATAATAATATATTTACTTGCTTGGAAAGATAATAATATATTTACTTGGTTGGAAAGATAATAATATATTTACTTGGTTGGAAAGATAATAATATATTTACTTGGTTGGAAAGATAATAATATATTTACTTGGTTGGAAAGATAATAATATATTTACTTGGTTGGAAAGATAATCATATATTTACTTGGTTGGAAAGATAATAATATATTTACTTGGTTGGAAAGATAATAATATATTTACTTGGTTGGAAAGATAATAATGTATTTACTTGGTTAGAAGGATAATAATGTATTTACTTGGTTGGAAAGATAATAATGTATTTACTTGGTTGGAAAGATAATCATATATTTACTTGTTTGGAAAGCTAATAATATAGTTACTTGGTTGGAAAGCCAATAATGCATTTACTTGGTTGTAAAGCTGATATTGTAATCATGTGGGCGGATGTGTGTCAGTCGAAAAGGAGTGTCGTTCTAGTTTTCTTCTCAAGTAAGCATGGAAATTCCAGAGCAGAGGGTGGAAGACCAGAAAGCAGGTGGTATAATACAGAGAGCCCACAAATCTGTGATGGCGAAGTGATGGACATTTATCTCTGGTGTTGGCTTAGCGGCTCGGGTGCCAGCTTGGGATCTTAGGATCCTGAGTTCAAATCCCGGTCGATCGCTGAATTAACGCCAGGGGGGTTGACTCAGCCTGTCATCCTTCCGAGGTCGGCAAATTGAGTACCAGCTTGCTGGGATGAATGATGAGCTTGTTTGGCGGATGTCCGGTCTTACTGGAACAACGGCAGCGTGTTACTGCATTAACCAGCAGCACCTGTGGTATGCTGTAAAATAAGGGCGGTGCACTTCGGGTATTCCCTGTGCATCCAGCCAGCCGCTGCACCACACTTCCCTTCCGGTTTGTCGGGCTTCGGCCTGCCACTGGACTTTGGGTTATTTGGCGAGAGGGAGCGACTGACTTCTGCGCAAGGCCTGTTGCTCCTAAAACGTTCGCGCAGTCTGTTACCTAACACCAACGCCATAACGGCGGGGCGACATGATGATGATGATAAACAGTGAGTTTTATATTTGGAATGGTTTTCAATTTGTTTGAATGACAGACAGACAGAGTAAAAAAAATGATCTCAGTCCTCTGTGCGCATGTGCGGTCGGGACGGATTCTAAGCCAAGATACGTGAATACGACACACTCGAATGTCTTCTTATTCGTGTTCTAAATATCATTTAAATACGTTAGTTGTTCCTTGATCACGAACTGATGATCTTAAACTAATATTACAGACAGACAGACACACGGACCTGAACCAATTGCTTCACCCCACTTTTCGTTTTGTGTATGTGGGCTAATAACGGTTGCACACGTCACAATTGTCACATCGATGTAAGCACTCATTCTGAGTGCAACCACACACTGTTAATACACAAATAATAGGACCGCACTCAAGAAAATCTCGCAATCTGATTCTGAGGTTTTACTCAGACGTTCGACACAGAAATAGCTCTTTGTGCAAATCCGTTTATCCTCGTGGAAATGATGAAAATCATCGCTGGACAAGTCATCAGGAGTGGAAGAGAGTTCAGGAAATGTGGCTCCATTTCCCACTGGATTTTATTCAATCTTCTTCCAACGACACTATATCGCCACATACAGTACCACATATGTCGTCGTCTTTTCCATTGTACTCGCAGTACTTGCCTCTTTGCTTTCTCGAAATATCTGAAATGAAAGTATAGAATATGAGACATTTGTCAGATAATCCGATGACGTATTTGATTTCGAAGAATTCCTTTTCATGAAGCTCTACTGTGTTTTAACGGTCATCCCAAAAGTTGTGACCCTTCTGGGAACTCACAAAGCATTATGACATACTCGCATATACTATTAGAAGCTTTGGTAGCTCAATTCTTCACCATTTACTTTTACATTGATTAAAGGCTCTTGTTGGAGCTTGTACATCAAGCACGTGCAGGACGAAGACATTAGTAAACATCAGTGAATGTACTTTAACATACGTAATTATCCATTGGTGTACTTCAATTTGAATTACAAGGATATTGGACAGTGGAAAAAATACAGTTTGGTATGAAAAATTACAGAAACCTGCACTACATTATCCTGTGCATCATCTTACTATCATTCACCAAATGTCTGTCTGTCCATCTGTTCACAGGTACCGCAAAAACGGCTGAACCGATCACAACGAAATTTTGGGTGGGTAATCCTGGGACCCCTGTGGAGTAAAATAGGCTATATTATTTTTCCAATTTTTTCCCAATTTTTAATTTTTCCAATTTTCCAGTTTTCCAAACCCCCTGGAGTAAAATAGGCTCTATTGTTTTTCAAATTTTTTTCCAATTTTCAATTTTTCTAATTTTCCAGTTTTTGCAAACACGATGGAATAATATTTACCGACATGAACAGTGATATGGCTTATATTGAAATTCTACAAATACTGTTTAAATTTTGATGATTTGAGTGTGATATGATTTAACGGATGTTTATATAAATCGTTTAAAATAAAACAAAAAGGCTTAAATTTCTGATATTTTGCCTTTTCATTTGGGCCTCTCAATTTAAGCCCCGGCCCTAGGGCGGATACCTTTGCTAGTAAAGTAAATTCGATGCTGACCGGGTACTACAATATACTGCAGTTTGATTTATAAGGCTTTCTCAGCGATCCAGGAAAGAGAGAGAACAAATGGCCAGTGGATTAAACAGGCAGAGCAAGATATCCTAAGGGATGCTGAGCTTTTCGCCCAAACCCTTACAAAACAACATCGGGCTTTGCCTTTCACTTTCAAACGGATTTCCTCTGGCTATAACATTTAGCCATTCACACGTGAACAATTAAGAACAAAGGCTTCGGAGCAGATGGACAGCTCTTTTGCGGGAGGAAAGAAATGAGAAGGCCGTGCTTCACTCACGTTTTGGAACAAGTGAGGAATTGGTGGAATCAGGTCGTGTTACATCGGAGCAGGCGATGCTTGAGAGGCACTTGGCATGAGTTGCCTTTAAAATGAGGCTATGGGCACGATTTTTGAACTCAAACAGATGAATTGGATTATACCTAAATTTCCTACTTTTCTGTTTCAACCCTTAGCTCATACCACTGTTGCTGACTCTCTCTCTCTCTCTCTCGCTCTCTTTTCCTCTCTCTCTCCTCCTCCTCAAATTGGTGATCCCTTAACACAGCGGAGGTTGGTGTGCTGCTGATCGGAGTAGATCTGAGCTTAAAGGGTCGAAACCTCAATGATGGACTGGTTATCAGCTGATGATCTTTATGACCATTGAAAAAAAAAACATTCAATAAGCTAAAAGGAGTTCAGATCTCTCAAGAAACTTTAGTTTATTTTGGTGGGACCTTTCCATTTTAAAAGCTGTCTTTTTCTAGTTGTAGTAAATTCACTACGTTCCCTCCACCTTTATCTCTCTCTCCCTCTCTCTCTCACTCTCTGTCTGTCTATTTCGCCCTCCCCTCTCTTCCCTGATTGGACGACCCTTGACTAAGGTTGTGGACGCACAGTCCGGGAAGGGTGAAATGTTTGCCAAGTCACACCAACCTCCATAACATTATATCCACAAGGTCCTGCTACTCTAACAAAAACTCCTAGAGTCTGTCCAATCGATTCAGCATGACCCTTGGACTTCCATGAATGACAGTTTTATGGTGGAATGTGAACATGTGTGAGTATATTATAGTTTAAACGCTAGATAAGCTTTACCTAAACTTTTGTCCATGTGTAAAATGACTGTTTCCGTGTTTCCTGGATAGTGATGTGGATGTGGCGTTGAAAACGAATATGTCTCTTTGCCAAAGTTCCGCTAACCCCATTTCCCCACACCCTTCCCAACGGCTTGGGACTTCAAACAGACCAGATCAAAAGCAAAAGTGACAGCCGAGCTGTTAGCCATGCAGGCAAAGACTAATGGGTCAAGACCTGGTCTGAGCCTGTTTGTTTTAGGGATGATGGAAGGCAGGAAACATGAGGTCGGAATGGGTGGCTTGGATATTTTATGCGAGCCCCACTGGGATTAAGCCAGCTTTTTTACATGCTGAGTGGTCATTCCTCATGGTTATGTCTACTGATTGGTTCCCTATTAACCAAGTAATGGCTGCATGGTGGTCTCCCAACATTGAGGTGATCGGATGCGTAGCCACGTCTAATGTTGTGGGTCGTGAATCACAAGCTACCTTCTCGTATATTTTGCCTGAATGGACAGTCCAGGCCTGTCAGCCATGTAACCAGACCATGAAGTACTCAATAAGTAAATGAGAATGAAGAATAAATAAAATAATAAATAAAATAATAAACAGAGAGGGGAATAAATTAAAATAATTCAACATCAATATTTTAGAATACAAATCTTCTTTGTTGTACAAAATGAGAATTGGATTAAACGCAGTGATCGATTTCTACATCTTCTACATGGTCTTAATTGATTTATTTCACAACTATCATTTATTATCAATGTTTCATATTAGCTTCAAGCTAATAGAAGAACAAGTTTTTTTTATTTCAAACTTTATATATTATACTATATATTGAGTATTCCTTGCTAATAATCTTACTGAGGATGAAGTAGCAGATATGACGGGCATTCAGAAAAATTATACGAATGATCGAGATGCAAAAGGTTCTAAAATAGTCGAAGACAAGCGAACTTTTCATATACAATCATGCAAGTGTATATTATATAAACGATAATAAAACAATTTTTTTATTAATCATATGCTCTTGACATTTTATAATAAACAACTTCATTTTCGCTCGTATCTAAAGCCTGTAGACACGCTAATACTTGAATGTATATCATACCAAGTATGAAATGTAGAAGTTTTTCATTTTTCAAATAAGTTCGAGCAAGACATTTGCAAATCGGAATTACCTAACACTCAGACATGTATACATTTCAAACTTATTTCTGATTTACAAATTAATATATACAGTTCAAACTTATTTCTGATTTAAATATTAACTTATACAGTTCAAACTTATTTCTGATTTACAAATTAACTTATACATTTCAAACTTATTTCTGATTTACAAATTAACTTATACATTTCAAACTTATTTCTGATTTACAAATTAACTTATACATTTCAAACTTACTTCTCATTTACAAATTAATTTATGCATTTAAAACTTATTTCTGATTTACAAATTAACTTATACATTTCAAACATATTTCTCATTTACAAATTAATTTTGACATTTCAAAAATATTTCTCATTTACAAATTAATTTGGACATTTCAAACCTATTTCTGATTTACAAATTAATTTATACATTTCAAACCTATTTCTGATTTACAAATTAATTATTACATTTCAAACCTATTTCTGATTTACAAATTAATTTATACATTTCAAACCTATTTTTGATTTACAAATTAATTTATACATTTCAAGCCTATTTCTGATTTACAAATTAATTTATACATTTGAAACTCATTTCTGATGAACAAAATAATTTATACATTTCAAACTCATTTCTGATTAACAAATTAATTTATACATTTCAAACCTATTTCTGATTTACAAATTAATTTATACATTTCAAGCCTATTTCTGATTTACAAATTAATTTATACATTTCAAACCTATTTCTGATTTACAAATTAATTTATACATTTCAAACTTATTTCTGATTTACAAATTAATTTATACATTTCAAACCTATTTCTGATTTACAAATTAATTTATACATTTCAAGCCTATTTCTGATTTACAAATTAATTTATACATTTTTTTTTTTTTTTTTTTTTGTATACTGAATCGAGGCTCATGAAAGTGCTAACATTTACTTCACAAACAAATAAACCAGACAAACAAAATATATAAAAAGAGGGAGTGGAGGACAAGATGGGGAGAGAAGGGGAAGCACACAAACACAACATTTGAGAGCAGAGAGATGTGTGGGAGGGAGAGGGCTTGGGGAGAGGAGGCGTGGGAAGGGGGGGCGGGGTGGGAGAAGTATAAAACACAAGGACACCAAGGACTTCCAGGACAGAAGTTGGTATTTCAAAAAAGTGGAATTGGAGTGAAATTAGCAGGGGTAGAAAAGATCAAGGTTTTGGATGGGGGAAGATAAGAGATGGTGGTGAACAGCTGTTTTAAAGACCTGGAGGGTGGAGTGGGATTGAAGGGAGTGGGGGAGTTCGTTCCAGAGGCGGGAGAAAAGGGGAATGAAGGAGTGAAGGTGAGCAGAGAGTCTTGATTTTGGCAGTTTAACCATAAGAGGGTTGCAGGCAGATCTTGTGCGACCTGTAGGAATATTTGCGCGACAGAGCCCAGAGAGAGCTGGGGGGGCAAGGCCAGAGAGGAGTCGGTAGAAGACGGAAAGACCACCAAACCTGCCTGCGGTGAGTGAGTGAGAGGCCCTTGGAGTTAGCCTCATCGCGGGAGATTCCAATGATTTTGAACGCTTTGGTTTCAACAGCGTGAAGACGAGCTAGGTGTGAGGCAGGAGCACCAGCCCAGAGGGGAGAGCAGTATTCCATTGAGCTGCGGATGAAAGCGTTGTTTGTGGAGAGGAGCTCAGGTGTGCCAAGGAAGGACTTCGCACGATGGAGGATGCCCAGTCGGCGACTGGCTTTGGAGGCCAGATTTGAAATGTGGTTTTCGCAGGAAAGATCACGGCAGATAGTGAGACCCAAAAGCTTGAGTGACAGAACTTCTTGGAGAGGATTATTCAGAAAGTGGATGGGAGGGTTGTCCAGTCGGTCTTTTCGGAGAGACATCGTAAGAGTGTGAGATTTGTCAGGATTGAAAGACATGTTCCACTTGTTTGCCCAGTCTGTTATTTTGTCCAGGGCTGCAGAGAGTGAGGAGGCTGCAGACTGCCGATCTGAGGGATGAAGAATGGAGCGACAGAGAGTAGAGTCATCAGCAAAGAGATAGAGAGGATTTTCAAGAGAGTCAGAGAGATCATTGATGAAGACCAGAAAAAGCACAGGGCCCAGAACACTGCCTTGGGGAACTCCAGCCTGAACAGGAGGAGGAGATGAGAAAAACCCATTCAGGGCCAATGAAACTCATTTCTGATTAACAAAATAATTTATACATCTCAAACCTATTTCTGATTTACAAATTAATTTATACATTTCAAACCTATTTCTGATTTACAAATGAATTTATACATTTCAAGCCTATTTCTGATTTACAAATTAATTTATACATTTGAAACTCATTTCTGATGAACAAAATAATTTATACATTTCAAACTCATTTCTGATTAACAAACTAATTTATACATTTCAAACCTATTTCTGATTTACAAATTAATTTTTATATTTCGAACAAAATTCTCATTTACAAATTAATTTACACATTTCAAACCTATTTCTGATTTACAAATTAATTTCTACATTTCAAACTTATTTCTACTTAACAAATTAATTTATATATTTCAAACATATTTCTGATTTACTAATTAATTTTGACAATTCAAACCTATTTCTCATTTACAAATTAATTTTGACATTTCAAACATATTTCTCATTTACAAATTAATTTTGACATTTCAAACATATTTCTCATTTACAAATTAATTTTGACATTTCAAACCTATTTCTCATTTAAAAATTCATTTTGACATTTGAAAAATATTTCTCATTTGCACCTTAATTTTGAAATTTCAAACCTATTTCTGATTTACAAATTAATTTATACATTTCAAAATGAATTCTCATTTACAAATGAATTTAAATATTTCAAACCTATTTCTCATTTACAAATTAATTTTGACATTTCAAAAATATTTTTCTGATTTACAAATAAATTTATACATTTCAAACTCATTTCTAATCAACAAATTAATTTATACATTTCAAACCTATTTCTGATTTACAAATTAATTTATACATTTCAAACTTATTTCTACCTAACAAATTAATTTATACATTTCAAACTCATTTCTGATTAACAAATTAATTTATACATTTCAAACATATTTCTGTTTAACAAATTAATTTATACATTTCAAATATATTTCTGATTTTCTAATTAATTTTGACAATTCAAACATATTTCTCATTTACAAATTCATTTAAACATTTCAAACCTATTTTCGATTTTCAAATTAATTTTGACATTGCAAACCTATTTCTGATTTACAAATTAATTTATGCATTTCAAACTGAATTCTCATTTACAAATTCATTGAAACGTTTCAAACCTATTTTGGATTTTCAAATTAATTTATACATTTCAAACCTATTTCTCATTTGCAAATTAATTTTGACATTTCAAACATATTTCTCATTCACAAATTAATTTTGACATTTCAAACCTATTTCTGATTTACAAATTAATTTATACATTTCAAACCTATTTCTCATTTCCAAATTAATTTTGACATTTCAAAAATATTTCTCATTTGCATATTCATTTGGGCATTTCAAAAATATTTCTCATTTACAAATTAATTTTGACATTTCAAACCAAATTCTCATTTACAAATTAATTCATACATTTCAAACCTATTTCTCATTTACAAATGAATTTTGACATTTCAAACCAAATTCTCATTTATAAATTAATTTATACATTTCAAATCTATTTCTCATTTACAAATTAATTTATACATTTCAAACCTATTTCTCATTTACAAATTAATTTTGACATTTCAAAAATATTTCTCATTTACAAATTCATTTTGACATTTCAAAAATATTTCTCATTTACAAATTTATTTTGACATTTCAAACCTATTTCTGATTTACAAATTAATTTCTGCATTTCAAACTGAATTCTCAATTACAAATTAATTTAAACATTTCAAACCTATTTTTGATTTACAAATTAATTTATACATCTCAAACTTATTTCTCATTTACAAATTAATTTTGACATTTGAAACATATTTCTCATTTACAAATTCATTTTGACATTTCAAAAATATTTCTCATTTACAAATTTATTTTGACATTTCAAACCTATTTCTGATTTACAAATTAATTTATACATTTCAAACCTATTTCTCATTTACAAATTAATTTATACATTTCAAACCTATTTCTCATTTACAAATAAATTTTGACATTTCAAACATATTTCTCATTTGCATATTCATTTTGACATTTCAAAAATATTTCTCATTTACAAATTAATTTTGACATTTCAAACCTATTTCTCATTTACAAATTAATTTATACATTTCAAACCTATTTGTCATTTACAAATTAATTTTGACATTTCAAAAATATTTCTCATTTACAAATTCATTTTGACATTTCAAAAATATTTCTCATTTACAAATTAATTTTGACATTTAAAACCTATTTCTGATTTACAAATTAATTTCTGCATTTCAAACTGAATTCTCAATTACAAATTAATTTAAACATTTCAAACCGATTTTTGACTTACAAATTAATTTATACATTTCAAACCTATTTCCCATTTACAAATTAATTTTGACATTTCAAAAATATTTCTCATTTACAAATTCATTTTGACATTAAAAAAAAATTTCATTTACAAATTAATTTTGACATTTCAAACCTATTTCTCATTTACAAATTCATTTTGACATTTGAAACATATTTCTCATTTACAAATTCATTTTGACATTTCAAAAATATTTCTCATTTACAAATTTATTTTGACATTTCAAACCTATTTCTGATTTACAAATTAATTTTCAATTTCAAACCTATTTCTCATTTACAAATTAATTTTGACATTTCAAAAATATTTCTCATTTGCATATTCATTTTGATATTTCAAAAATATTTCTCATTTACAAATTTATTTTGACATTTCAAACCAAATTCTCATTTACAAATTAATTTATACATTTCAAACTTATTTCTCATTTACAAATTAATTTTGACATTTCAAAAATATTTCTCATTTACAAATTAATTTTGACATTTCAAACCTATTTCTCATTTACAAATTAATTTGGACATTTCAAAAATATTTCTCATTTATAAATTCATTTTGACATTTCAAAAATATTTCTCATTTACAAATTAATTTTGACATTTCAAACCTATTTCTGATTTACAAATTAATTTCTGCATTTCAAACTGAATTCTCAATTACAAATTATTTTAAACATTTCGAACCTATTTCTCATTTACAAATTAATTTTGACATTTGAAACATATTTCTGATTTACAAATTCATTTCTGCATTTCAAAAATATTTCTCATTTACAAATTTATTTTGACATTTCAAACCTATTTCTGATTTACAAATTAATTTATACATTTCAAACCTATTTCTAATTTACAAATTAATTTTGACATTTCAAACCTATTTCTGATTTACAAATTAATTTCTGCATTTCAAACTGAATTCTCAATTACAAATTTAATTTAAACATTTCAAACCTATTTTTGATTTACAAATTAATTTATACATTTCAAAAATATTTCTCATTTACCAATTCATTTTGACATTTCAAAAATATTTCTCATTTACAAATTAATTTTGACATTTCAAACCAAATTCTCATTTACAAATTAATTTATACATTTCAAACCTATTTCTCATTTACAAATTAATTTTGACATTTCAAAAATATTTCTCATTTGCATATTCATTTTGACAATTCAAAAATATTTCTCATTTACAAATTTATTTTGACATTTCAAACCAAATTCTCATTTACAAATTAATTTATACATTTCAAGCCTATTTCTGATTTACAAATTAATTTATACATTTCAAACCTATTTCTCATTTACAAATTAATTTATACATTTCAAACCTATTTCTCATTTACAAATTAATTTTGACATTTCAAAAATATTTCTCATTTACAAATTCATTTTGACATTTCAAACCTATTTCTGATTTACAAATTAATTTCTGCATTTCAAACTGAATTCTCAATTACAAATTAATTTAAACATTTCAAACCTATTTTTGATTTACAAATTAATTTATACATTTCAAACCTATTTCTCATTTACAAATTAATTTTGACATTTCAAACCAAATTCTCATTAACAAATTAATTTATACATTTCAAACCTATTTCTCATTTACAAATTAATTTTGACATTTCAAAAATATTTCTCATTTGCATATTCATTTTGACAATTCAAAAATATTTCTCATTTACAAATTTATTTTGACATTTCAAACCAAATTCTCATTTACAAATTAATTTATACATTTCAAACCTATTTCTGATTTACAAATTAATTTATACATTTCAAACCTATTTCTCATTTACAAATTAATTTATACATTTCAAACCTATTTCTCATTTACAAATTAATTTGGACATTTCAAAAATATTTCTCATTTACAAATTCATTTTGACATTTCAAACCTATTTCTGATTTACAAATTCATTTTGACATTTCAAACCTATTTCTGATTTACAAATTAATTTATACATTTCAAACCTATTTCTCATTTACAAATTAATTTATACATTTCAAACCTATTTCTCATTTACAAATTAATTTTGACATTTCAAAAATATTTCTCATTTACAAATTCATTTTGACATTTCAAACCTATTTCTGATTTACAAATTCATTTCTGCATTTCAAACTGAATTCTCAATTACAAATTAATTTAAACATTTCAAACCTATTTTTGATTTACAAATTAATTTATACATTTCAAAAATATTTCTCATTTACCAATTCATTTTGACTTGGTGCCCTGGTGTTGGGCTAGCGGCTAGGGTGCCGGCTTAGGATCCTAGGATCCTGGGTTCGAATCCCGGTCGATCGCTGAATTAACGCCAGGGGGGTTGACTCAGCCTGTCATCCTTCCGAGGTCGGCTAATTGAGTACCAGTTCACTGGTAATTCCCTGCTTGTCGTTAAAGGCGGCAAAAAGGGTTGGCGTCAGGAAGGGCATCCGGCCGTAAAACATTGCTTCAAAAAGGGGACCAAAAAAACAACAACAACCACAGTTCCCGAAAAAGGCCAACCCCCGCTTGCGGGGAAAAATGGCCTCTAAAGGTGGTTTTTTTTTTTTACCAATTCATTTTGACATTTCAAAAATATTTCTCATTTACAAATTAATTTTGACATTTCAAACCAAATTCTCATTTACAAATTAATTTATACATTTCAAACCTATTTCTCATTTACAAATTAATTTTGACATTTCAAAAATATTTCTCATTTACAAATTCATTTTGACATTTCAAACCTATTTCTGATTTACAAATTCATTTCTGCATTTCAAACTGAATTCTCAATTACAAATTAATTTAAACATTTCAAACCTATTTTTGATTTACAAATTAATTTATACATTTCAAAAATATTTCTCATTTACCAATTCATTTTGACATTTCAAAAATATTTCTCATTTACAAATTAATTTTGACATTTCAAACCAAATTCTCATTTACAAATTAATTTATACATTTCAAACCTATTTCTCATTTACAAATTAATTTTGACATTTCAAAAATATTTCTCATTTGCATATTCATTTTGACAATTCAAAAATATTTCTCATTTACAAATTAATTTTGACATTTCAAACCAAATTCTCATTTACAAATTAATTTATACATTTCAAACCTATTTCTGATTTACAAATTAATTTATACATTTCAAACCTATTTCTCATTTACAAATTAATTTATACATTTCAAACCTATTTCTCATTTACAAATTAATTTTGACATTTCAAAAATATTTCTCATTTACAAATTAATTTTGACATTTCAAAAAATATTTCTCATTTACAAATTAATTTGTACATTTCAAACCTATTTCTCATTTACAAATTAATTTATACATTTCAAACCTATTTCTCATTTACAAATTCATTTTGACATTTCAAACCTATTTCTGATTTACAAATTCATTTCTGCATTTCAAACTGAATTCTCAATTACAAATTAATTTAAACATTTCAAACCTATTTTTGATTTACAAATTAATTTATACATTTCAAACCTATTTCTCATTTACAAATTCATTTTGACATTTCAAACCTATTTCTGATTTACAAATTCATTTTGACATTTCAAACCTATTTCTGATTTACAAATTAATTTATACATTTCAAACCTATTTCTCATTTACAAATTAATTTATACATTTCAAACCTATTTCTCATTTACAAATTAATTTTGACATTTCAAAAATATTTCTCATTTACAAATTCATTTTGACATTTCAAACCTATTTCTGATTTACAAATTCATTTCTGCATTTCAAACTGAATTCTCAATTACAAATTAATTTAAACATTTCAAACCTATTTTTGATTTACAAATTAATTTATACATTTCAAAAATATTTCTCATTTACCAATTCATTTTGACTTGGTGCCCTGGTGTTGGGCTAGCGGCTAGGGTGCCGGCTTAGGATCCTAGGATCCTGGGTTCGAATCCCGGTCGATCGCTGAATTAACGCCAGGGGGGTTGACTCAGCCTGTCATCCTTCCGAGGTCGGCTAATTGAGTACCAGTTCACTGGTAATTCCCTGCTTGTCGTTAAAGGCGGCAAAAAGGGTTGGCGTCAGGAAGGGCATCCGGCCGTAAAACATTGCTTCAAAAAGGGGACCAAAAAAACAACAACAACTACAGTTCCCGAAAAAGGCCAACCCCTGCTTGCGGGGAAAAATGGCCTCTAAAGGTGGTTTTTTTTTTTTACCAATTCATTTTGACATTTCAAAAATATTTCTCATTTACAAATTAATTTTGACATTTCAAACCAAATTCTCATTTACAAATTAATTTATACATTTCAAACCTATTTCTCATTTACAAATTAATTTTGACATTTCAAAAATATTTCTCATTTACAAATTCATTTTGACATTTCAAACCTATTTCTGATTTACAAATTCATTTCTGCATTTCAAACTGAATTCTCAATTACAAATTAATTTAAACATTTCAAACCTATTTTTGATTTACAAATTAATTTATACATTTCAAAAATATTTCTCATTTACCAATTCATTTTGACATTTCAAAAATATTTCTCATTTACAAATTAATTTTGACATTTCAAACCAAATTCTCATTTACAAATTAATTTATACATTTCAAACCTATTTCTCATTTACAAATTAATTTTGACATTTCAAAAATATTTCTCATTTGCATATTCATTTTGACAATTCAAAAATATTTCTCATTTACAAATTAATTTTGACATTTCAAACCAAATTCTCATTTACAAATTAATTTATACATTTCAAACCTATTTCTGATTTACAAATTAATTTATACATTTCAAACCTATTTCTCATTTACAAATTAATTTATACATTTCAAACCTATTTCTCATTTACAAATTAATTTTGACATTTCAAAAATATTTCTCATTTACAAATTAATTTTGACATTTCAAAAATATTTCTCATTTACAAATTAATTTGTACATTTCAAACCTATTTCTCATTTACAAATTAATTTATACATTTCAAACCTATTTCTCATTTACAAATTCATTTTGACATTTCAAACCTATTTCTGATTTACAAATTCATTTCTGCATTTCAAACTGAATTCTCAATTACAAATTAATTTAAACATTTCAAACCTATTTTTGATTTACAAATTAATTTATACATTTCAAACCTATTTCTCATTTACAAATTAATTTTGACATTTCAAACATATTTCTCATTTACAAATTCATTTTGTCTTTTCAAAAATATTTCTCATTTACAAATTAATTTTGATATTTCAAACCTATTTCTGATTTACAAATTAATTTATACATTTCAAACTGAATTCTCATTTGCAAATTAATTTAAACATGTCAAACCTATTTTTGATTTACAAATTAATTTATACATTTCAAACCTATTTCTTATTTACAAATTAATTTATACATTTCAAATATATTTCTCGAGAGTAGAGGAAGTCAGGAGGCCATGTGTGGAGTTGGCCTTGCTTGCCATACCTATAGGCAGACAGTTTGGGGAGTAAGACAGGATGTCAGATGATCAAAAGCACGAGATATGTCCAAAGAGATGGTCCTGAACTCATGTCTAAAATGGAGAGTCTCCATCCATTGTTGGGTGAGTCAAAGCAGCATGTTCAAGGTGGAGTGACCTAGGTTAAAACCAAATTGATGATCTAAGATGAGGCTGTTGGACAAAAGGAATCCTTTTATGTCAACTGCAATGATGGATTCCATGACCTTGCTGATGATTGGAAGTAAGCTAATTGGGCTGTAGTTGAGGGGATCTGTTTTGCACCTTGTTTATGTAATGCTGTGATGTTGGTGGATTTCCAAGGAGATGGAAGATAACCTAGCAAAAATTACAGGATGAAAAAGGCAAAGAGGGGATGTGCAAGACCAAAAGAGCAGGTTTTTAGGACACGTGAGCTGAAGCCGTCCGGTCCAACAGCAGAATCAGAGTCGAGGGTTGAAAGAACTTTCTCTATCTTCTCAGGTGTAAAAGACACCAAATTCAGGAGCAGTTGGGTACGACAGGGAGGGATGGGTACCGAAAGTGAGACGTTGGGGACACTAGATTTTGGAGCAAACACAGAATTGAGGCATTCGACATCTCACAAGCGGAGTCGGCTGTGGTGCCATTTGAAGAGAGGGAAGGGATGGAAGGGGAACATACTTCAGATACAGACTTAACTAGAACGGCACTCAGTGGAGAGCATACCTCTGCCTGGTTAACAGTTTACGTTTTGTAACTCAGAGTAGACCAGAAAATCACAATACAGAATCACATTTAATCAAAATCAATCACAGGAATCACCATAGGTCCAGTCTTTTATACCCTGATCTACACCTCATTTTTGGCCATATCACTCAATGGTGAA
Organism: Myxine glutinosa; assembly: GCF_964187855.1. NCBI lineage: Eukaryota > Metazoa > Chordata > Myxini > Myxiniformes > Myxinidae > Myxine > Myxine glutinosa. The sequence goes on along the minus strand of NC_136261.1, from coordinate 7,926,533 downwards.
GAATCACTTTTAAAATTCTACTAGCTGGATCCGGATCTTCACCAAAATTGAATCGATTCTTCGGTGTCACATGCACAACCTGTCCAACACGTTTCGTCCAAATCCATCCATAACTTTTTGAGATATCCCGCTATGTATCGTTTTTGGTCCTATCTCCCAATGGTGAAGAATCACTTTTAAAATTAAATAATTCTCATATCCGAATCCATATTCAGATCTTCACCAAAATCCAATCGAATCGTCCTTGTCAGACACCCAACCTCTCCACCAAGTTTCGTCCAAATCCGTCCACAACTTTTTGAGATATCCTGCTATGTGTCGTTTTTGGCCCTATCTCCCAATGGTGAAGAATCACTTTAAAAATTCTAGTAGCCCGATCCGGATCTGGATCGTCACGAAAATCTAATCATTTCGTCCTTGTCACATATGCTACATCTCTGCCAAATTTCGTCCGATCCGTCCACAACTTTTTGAGATATCTTGCTCACAAACAGACAGACAGGGGTGAAAACATAACCTCCATCCACCTTTGGTGGCGGAGGCAACAAGGCACCACCAGGTTTTAGAGGAGGGAGAAAAGTTTGAAAGTTCAATATTGAGGTTGGACAGATGTTGTTTTCTGGCTCTCCTGAAAGTGGACACACAATTGTTTGTGGGATTTTTGGAAAGCATTGAGATTGTCTTTGGTAGGATTTGCCTTCCAGGAAGAGTAGGCAAGTTGTTTCAGAGCAACTACCACACCACAGGATTCAGTGGATCATTGGCGGGAAGAAGGGAAGGATAACTGAAGTTGAGATGTGATGAATCTCTGCATGAGAGAGAGAGAGAAAGAGCAGGTTTCTGTTAAATAATTCCCATGCCGAGTTAACATTAGGGGCAGCAGATGGTATAAATGGGAGACAGTCCTGCAAAAAGATGTCTACTTGCAGACCCTGCCAATCTGCTTGAGTGAAATTCCAGACTCGTCGGCATTAACCAGCTCTCTGCGAATAGCCAGAGAGATGTTGACTTTCACAAGCACATGATCAGATGAACCAGTTGGAGAAGAGGAAGAGCAAGAGACATTTGCAGGAAAGTTATTCATGAACTAATCCAGAAGGGAGGATTTGCCATTGGGAGAAATCCACTTTGGAAAGTTCACAGATTGAGTCAGTCCCATGGAGTCACAGAAATCCTTTGCTGAAATGCCATGGCTGGTGATATAGGTACGGGGGAAAATTGAGTGTGAAGGGTGCGGGGAAGGTTTGAGTGTGTGGGATGCGGGGAAATGTTGAATGTGTGGGTTGTACGTGAAGGTTTGACTGTGTGGGGTGTGGAGGAAGGTTTTAGGGGGTGAGGTGAGGAGGAAGCATGGAGATGTTGGGGTGAGGAGAAAGGGGGTACATGAAGCTGTGAGAGGTTGGCTGGGGGTGGTTGCTTTTCCTGATTCCACATTCCCAATCTTGACAAACGGAGATAAAGATCATGGGTTAGGGGATGAGAACGCTTGTTAAACGCATGGAGAAATACTGTGCTGTATGAGTGGGGGTGAGGGTGGAGGGAGGTTGAGGGAAGTAGTAGATAAAGGAGAGTTCTGGGACAGGTCACATTCCCCACATTCCCCACATCCCCCTTGCCCCCAAACCGAAAGTGCCTCAACCCAAAAACAGGAAGTGACTCACCACAAACCGGAAGTGACCAATTAATTATTAAAATTTTCAGATTTCACGATTTTCAAAAAAATAAAAATAATTGATTTTCAAAATTTCCGATTTGTCATTTTTCCCAATTTTCACGATTCCCCTAAAAAAAAATTATGTCGGGGTATATAAAATGGACGAACCCATTTTCAAAATATGTCAAGATATATTCAACACAATTAGATGGTTGGTTGAATCACTTCTAATATGTAAACACAATTAAAATGCAAATAGGGATAACAACACACAGGATGAATGATTAACCATTATATATTTTCAAACATATATAAATGAATGATTTTTTACCCGTGTGGGAAAGTAAGATAAAATTTTATAACCATAAGAACCTCCCAAATTCGTTAAGATGTCTAATAGTCAGTTCAAGCGGATGTGGGAAAACCTGTTTGCTTTTAAAGATGCTCCTTACCCCAAAATTTTTAGATTATGAAAATGTAATAATTTTTACAAAGTCAAGTTTTCAACCAGAGTACCAACTGCTATCACAAGGTTTTAATGCGGTTCTTCAAAAAGAAGATATAATTGGGTTATTTAAACTCCAACACAAACTAAATGAGCACAACATTGAAGATGTAATACAACTATTTTGTGATACTCCACAAAAATGGAAAAATAAATCAAACCCCACATCACCTACAACCATAACTTGTATTCTCACTGATAATACGGATGATATACCTTCACCCCAATATTTAGATGAAACAAAAAAGAACCTCGTTATCTTTGACGATTGTGTTAATGAGAGAAACCAAACGGTTATGAACAGCTACTATACAAGAGGGTGACATTCTTCTTGTAATTGTATTTATCTTAGTCAATCATACTTTCAACTCCCTCGTCGCTCAATAAGAAATAATGCTAATACTTTTATTTTATTCAAACTAAATGCATTAGATATAACTAATTTTTGGAGGGATAATTGTTCTACATTATGTAGTAAAAAGGAATTTGAGGGTCATATGAAACATACGACTGAAAAATATAAATATATCTTTGTTAAAGAAGATGATATAATATCTAATAATTTATTTGCGTAAATAAAATGAATGCTGAAGAACGAGCAAGAAAATTTAAGGAACATCAACAATTACTTTCAAAAGTTGTTAAACAACAGGAGGGAATAAAGAAGAAATGGAGACAAAAGCTATTAGGTGAAGATGTATTTGAAAGAAAACAAGATAAGTTTTTTAAACCTCTTTTAAAATCTGCCAAACAAAAGGGGATTTCGATTCAACTTCCTGCGATAGAATATACCCCAGCCCAAAAACAGGAAGTGCCTGATTTGATTGACCTATCGGATCAATTCCCGCGATAACATATACTTCCAAACAACAACAGGAGTTGCGAGAGTTGGATGAACTAGCGAATCAAGAACTTACAAATATAGAAACAGCACAATCATCCCGAGACTTTGGGGGGACAAATAAACTTTCTTATCATGTTGTGGAAGCTCTTCAAGACAATGAATATAGAAGGTACATAACATTAACCAAAACGAGACTCATTTCAGCAGGAAAACTAGGAGAGTATATAAGGTCAGTATATTCTTAACGAGGCGGTATATACATTTAATGATGAGTTAATGTTTTTGAGTTATGCTCACCCAAATGTTAAGTTAACCCCTAGATTACTGTTACTTCTCACAAAAACGGGGCTCAGTGGGTTAAAATATGTTGATGCCCCACTTGATATGGAAAGAAAAGAAGACAGAGTATATTGAGTTGCTAAACGCGATTGATTATGAGGGATATATTAGGGGTAAAGGTAAGACTGCGAAGGAAAAACATATTTAAAATGCTTTAGATAAACTTGGACTGAGGTCGGGCTCCGGTGTTAGTTTTCTTCCGAGCAACTCATCACAATTGGTTAATAAACTATTACTGCTGTTAGGTAATAAGGAGGTGGGAAACAACAATTGTTTTAATGAAATATCAGCCATTCTAGATCAGTTGATGAATATGAAAATAATTAATAAATGTCAATACAAAGATCTTTTATCTCACATACAATAAAATGAGAAACACAACTCTTAGATTTGATTTTACAACGAGTGATTACACGCTCCATTACAATACCCGGTACAACTTGATCCCACAAAAAATATGAAGCGGCATTATTGTCTATGGAAGCCTATAATACCTTGTTAAATATCACAGAAAAGAATAACAAGTTTAGTTATAATCCGGGAACTAGGTATAAAACAATAGAAGTACCCGCCAGAGCTTACGAGATACCTGTACTATGTTCAGAAATTTCACGTGTTATGAAAGAACAAGGTGATGAACCAAAAAATATCGAAATAGACACTCAAAAACATACATCAAAATCAACTATTAGACTTGAAAATAATTCTAAAATAGATTTCACGATTACTAATTCATTCCGCGAGATGTTAGGTTTCTCCGCAAAAAAGCTTGAGGATAATAATACGTTTGTCAGTGATAACGTCATTGACATATCCTCAGGGATAAATTCAATATTAATTCACAGTGATTTGGTTGATGGTGCTTATGACGATTGAGTAAAAACAAATACAATATTTTCATTCAGCGCTTATTCAACTCCAATAGGTTATAAATTCAATATGAAGCCAAAGAATCTCACCTATTTACCCGTGTCAGGAAAAACCATTTCTAAAGTAAATTTTAAGATAACCGATCAGGATCACCGTATGGTTTCTTTCAATGGTGAAATTATATCCATCAGAATTCACCTACGTGAAGTTGTTCAACACTCAACTGTAGATCAGCTACGCGAAATTCTTCAACAAATAATTGGAAAAATTATATAATAACGATAAACTAATTAATAAAATGAACGTCCAACTGTTTTTTCTAGAATGTAGTTTTAACACGAGTGATCAAGATAAAAAGAAAACTTTACAAGAGTTAGCGTTTGGAAAAATAGGTCTTATATTTACTCGGGAAAGAGGAGAGATTATGTTAACATCGAGCAGAGAATTTTTAATTCCGTCAATTTTAAATGAAGGATAAATTATGTTTTGAAAAATTGTTTTGGCCACCACACACTAATTATTCGTGACTAGAACAAAAAATCAAAGCGGATAAATTGAAAAAATTGAAACTAAAATGTTAAAAGTTTTTTATTCTACTTAGAATAAAAACAAGATGGTTGTTTTAAGAAAACATGAGCTAAGAAAATATGAAGTCATTACGAAAGATACGAAAGGTGTTAGTAAAACAGCTGGGAATGGGATTGGGGAAGGTATGTATCTTTCACCGCACTATAAGGGCCAAGGTATATATCTTTCACCATACTATAAGGGGGAAGGTATGTTTCTTGGGAGAGGATACTATAAGCCTACGAGAGAACGTGGAGTAGGAGATCAATTTAGAAATAAAGGAGATGGACAAATTGATACTCTAATGGGTATCGGTTCAACTATTCTTAAACATAAAGACGTAATTTGTTCAACCGCTTCGGCCATGGGAAATGTAGCGGGTGCTGTAAAGAGCATAAAAGATGCTCAAAAGGAGTCTCATCAATTACAAACGATCAAAGAAGTTAGAAAATGTAAAACTGAACTAACTCAACAAGAATGACAAAGAATAATTGAAGTACTTGGGTCGGGTTTTCAAAAGTTTTAAATATTATATTAGTATCAAATGTAAATATAATAAATTTATTTATTATATTTTTTATTGTTATATAAAAAGAATGGAGACGATTGACAGTATGTATGATTTGGATGATACGATTATCATCTCAAACTCAACTAAAAAAGGAGATTATTATAAGGTAAATGCCGTAACAGGAACAGATTGGAATACGACTGGGACAAAAAGTTTTGAGATAATTAATCAACAAACTTAGTTGATCCTAGCCGATAGTTTATTGTTATGTAAATTTAAATTCACCAAAGTGGTGAATAACACAAACGCTACACTTGTAAATGATTTCTTCTGGAAAATGTTTGATAGTATTCGTTTGTATATTGGAACGCAAGAAGTTGAAGCGATTGATTATGTCTCAGCGACAGCTGAAATGATGGAATTTACGCTATATTCGCCTAGTGATAGGGTGGGTAAGGGGTGTGTTGAAGGTTTTATTTCTGATATGAAAACAGGGAAGTTCGATAACCCTGGCTACAAACAAAGGAAGGGAATGTATAATGATGAGGCAAAAGCTGAAAATAGTTTTACCGTAGCTGTGCCCCTTAAAGGTATATTTGGATTTTGTGATTATGATAAAGTTCTGCACGGCCTTAAAATTAGATTTCAACTACTAAGGAATACTAAGGAAAACAGATTGGTTTTTGGGGATGCTAATGCTTTCGGTGCTAACAATAAATTGGTTGTTAATGATCTGTGTTGGTATATTAGTGAATATACTCCTAGTCTTAAAACGGAAGAGATGTTGAATAGAAGGCTTAACACAAAGACCCCGCTAAATGTATCCGACCTTAAAAGAAGATGTCAACATGTTAAATTGGAACATACTACCTACACGTGGAATTTAGGTGTTCTAGAAGGAAAGCCTCGGTACCTATGGCTTATTTTTAAGAAACCCGATGGAGATACTGCTACTGATAAGAATACCGCGTTGTGTGATAATGCCACCGTAAAACAACTTTGGGTTTCTCTAGATGGAACATTTTATCCTCGACATAGATTGGAAATTAATTGGAAAAACAATGATTATGCTGAAGCCTATAAGTCTTACCAAAAGGTGTGTGAAAGCAATGGTAATCAAGAGCGCATTTTGGATATGGTTGCGTTTAAAGACATATATACAATCTATGCGATTGACCTAAGTGCGCAAAATGAAACTATAAGGTCTAATAGAATGGATACTTCCCTATACATTGAAAGAGAAGAGAATGAAGAAGTTGATGCATATTGTTTACTCTTGGAAGAAACAGAACTACAGATCAATAGGGATAATGGGGTTATGACCAATATCACATAAGTAATAACTTGGAAAAAATATCTTTTCATAAACAAAATGAGTAAAGTACCAACTGACGTATATATTAATCAAACCAATCGCGATAAACTATCGTCTTGTATCCAAAATAAAAAACCTTGTGCGATTAATGTTCATACAATTCAAAGAAAGGGTGATCTGAGAATTCGTGTTTTGCTCACAAAAGTACAGGAGGAAAAACTAAATAGCGCCGGTTCACTTCATTTTAAAATGTCAAAACCTATGTTGAAGAAATATTCACTAAAGGAAATAAACGGAGGATTTCTTCCACTTCTATCCCTAATCCCCTTAATTGTTGGAGCTGTAAGTGCAGCGGGAACTGTGGCGGGTGGGGTTACGGAAGCGGTAAAAGCCGCTAACGAAAGGAAAGCTCAACTGGCAGCCCAAAAAGAATTGGAAAAACATAACAAGGCATTGGAGAAAGAAGTTATTGGAAGTGGGGTAATTGTAGATTTTGCTGAAAGGCTTGAAAGTTTACCTGATAGGGCGACATCATTAGTCGGGGATATGCTTTCTTCTATCGCACAGGTGGGTGTAAAACTAACTGAAAGAGGTAATGGATTATATCTTTCTCCTAAATAAAAAGAAAATTTATTTTCGAAAATAAAATGGAGGAGTGGTTTAAACATTTTGGAAAGAATACAACGTCAAATATCGAACTTGGTAAATATTGTAAACAGCTAAACCTCAATAACGTAAGTATTTATCTGAGGGATGAATTACCAAAGTTATCCAAAAATACAAAGAATATTATTATGAATTTAGAAGATAATAGGGGGAATGGGTCACATGGACTTGCATTCATCATGGCGGGGGTAAATATTATTTCGATAGCTATGGACTTCCACCACCTCTTGAAGTAATTAAATTCCTACCGAGGGGGGAGAGCGGAGAGTGTTTGTCAAACGTTTCAAGTCCAAGAAGTAAATTCTAAATGTTTTGGGCAATTATGTTTATATGTATTATTTCACCTCAACAATAATGAAAGTTTTTCTGATATTATTTTTACTCTCATTTAAAATGACCTACGTTGGAAAAGACGGTTCTATCTTTAGGGGATCTCAAGAGACGACTGTTGATTTATCAAATTATTATACAAAGGCACAGGTTGAACGACAGAAATATGATATAACTAAAAATCTTAATTTGAAAAATAGTTATAAATTAATCAATTTTATCTGAATCCCACGGGTAACAATGACTTGGTGAGATTAGGTGATGTATTACAATATATATCCCAAGAGAAAACAACACGTTATGACAAACAAGTAGAAATTACAGTCACAACGCCCGGCTCTCCAAACCATGCACCATTTCGTATTAAATTTAACGTGCCACTTACAATCAAACTTTAAAAAGAGGGGGATATTATTTATATGGTAATTGATAAATGGGGGTATGATATGCCTGATTTAGGGTATAATTGGTTCTTTTCAATAAACTTGGAAGACCTACAAGATTTTATTTGGTCCTGTAAAGAAGACTATTACCCCCTTGGTGACCATAATGCGGCATGTGGAAACACAATTGGTAGTCAGCTAATACATGAGTTCGGAAGTAAAAACTTATATGGCAGCATAGCGATGGTTTGTATGACAAAGAGTCAAGACAATCATATAACCTTACAAAGTGAGGGAATACAAACAGATTTGGGGGTGGGAAGATGGAATAGTATTACCTGTCATAGTATTAATCTCGTGTATATTTCAAAAACATAAATAGTTATTTAATTTGAAATTAAATAATTTAAAATTAGTTTTTACCAATTTTATGTATTCACTCCTCAATTCTTGTTACCCCTACTACCTCATCCCTTGTTACCCTTACAACCTCTTCTATTGTTGCCTCTACTTCCTCCTCTTCCTTTGTTGACCTTGATACACTTGTCCCTGCTTCCTTTGCTATCATTGCTGCTATCTCTGCCACCTTTGCCACCTTTGCTACCTTTGTTGCCCTCTCCTCCTCTTCCTTTGCTGCCTCAGCCCATACTCTTGCTAATCCTACTGGCTCTGGTGACCCAAATGTCCCAGTTGTGTGCTTTGGCGGCACCCTTCCCCCTTCTATTACTACCCCCCTTCTCCCTTCTATTACTCCTCCCCTTTCACTTGTTACCACCTCTGCTTTCCTTGCTTCCTCTGCTTTCCTTGCTTTACTTACCTCCCCCTCTATCTTCTCCAAGTCCTCCTTCATTTCCTCCAATTCCTCCTTCATCGTCTTCCATTCCTCCCGTTCCCTTTCCTCCTTCTCCTCCTTCTCCTTCTCTTCCTTCTCCTTTTTCTCCCTCTCCTCCTTCTCCCTCTCTTCCTCCTCCCTTGATACCCTTAGAGCATCTCCTCAGAGTACATCATACATAAAATCATCTGGATTTTGAGCTATTCTTGCATTTACAGACTTGGCATTTAATATGGAATTTTTTTTTTTCTTGACTTGGGTTTACTTTCTTAACTCAGCATATCAATCTGGTGAGTTTCTTTTACACTTTGGTGATTTATTTGTTAAAAGAACCATGTCACTGATTGTCTGTTGCAGCAAGAAGTCAACAACAGGATTATATCACAGGTGGCGTGGCAAAATGTACGTACAGGTGCATTTGATGATAGGCTTCACAGTCGGGTATACAAGGGTTGTTGCATTCTGTATTGGTGGAAAACAACGGCTGCACGTCTCCAAAAGTTATTGCCGCTTCCTCTGGAGATGGTCCGTCAACTCGACAATGCTGTTTGTCATGGAGTGGTGGCTTTACGAAATTACGGCATGAAACAGCGTGCTATTGCTCGGCAGTATGGCATCACTCAAGGTCAGGTGTCAAAGATCCTAAAACGAAATGCTCAGAGGGGTGTCCCTAATCCATTACCGAGGCCAGGACGTCCCCGCTGAACCACAAGGAGGGATGATCGCCAGCTGCACCGGTTAGTCCGCAATGGCCGTACCAAGTCAGCTAATCGGCTTAGGGCTGAGTGGCAGCAACTGACAAATGTGCCTGTATCCAGAAGGCTAGTCAACCAACGACTGGTTCAAGCAGGCTATCGTGCCAGGCGTCCCCTGAGAAAGCCACGCCTGACCAGACAACTCCGCCAGCGCTGATTGCAGTGGGCCAGAGAGCACCGTCAATGGCAGCCAGGACACTGGAATCACATGATCTTCAGGGACGGGTCTAGATTTCTGGTCTATCGTCAAGATGGCCGCGTCCGAGTGCGCAGACAAGTGCATGAAGCCTACAACAAAGATTGTATAGTGCCAAGAGTCCAAGCTGGAGGTGGTGGGGTGACCGTCTGGGCTGCTTTTCATGCAGGGGGCAAAACTTACCTGGTTGTTCTGAATGGAAACCTGAACCAGTTCAAGTACAGGGCCATTCTGGAAGAAACATTGCTTCCATCTGCTCGTGCAGCCTTTCGAGGAAACTTTGTCTTCCAAGATGACAATGCACGGCCTCATCGTGCTCGCATGATCCAACACTTTCTTGCTGACCGTGGTGTAGAGCATATGGAGTGGCCTGCCATGTCCCCGAATATGAATCCGACAGAGAACTTGTGGGCAGAATTAACGCGTCAAATCGACCACTTGGACCAGCAGCCGACCTCTGTGCGTGAATTGCAGCAGGCTATTGTCACTGCATGGCAACCGATTCCTGTCCAAACCTTGGCAAATCTCGTGAACAGCATGCGTCAACGTGTACGTGCTCTCCTGAATGCTCGTGGGGGTTACACGAAGTACTGAACTGTAATTTTACTGTCCGTAATCCCAGTCGTAATTTAACTTTTGTTTTTGTTAAAAAATAATTTGGCTAATGTGCAAAATAAAGAGATACTTCTGGAAAACGTGCAGAAGTTTAACACAGTACTGTCCATGAATTGAGTTCGATATCAGTTTACATCACTTTCAAGGATCAATTTATTTGTTTCGAAATGTCAAATGTGGTTTTTGTTTCTTTTAAAGGTCACATTAACAAAATCTAGAATAATTTCAACATAATTCCAATGAACTTTTGGTTCTAAGACATCTTGAAAAGTAAGTTCACCCCCACAAAAAAAATATTCCATATTAAATGCCAAGTCTGTATAATTATTTTTCTCACAATAGGGTACCAATAGGATTTGTTAACATTTTCGAAAAGGCTTTTATATTTCATAACTTTGAGAAGTTCATTTTTATTTAGTATTTTAAGCAGGTCTCTATTTGTGGGTTTTACAATATCTGTATATGGCCAATCCTTGATTACAAACTTTCCCTGTTTATGTTCCAATCCATAAGGAATTAAAAATTTTACTCCCTTTTCTTGTAAGTATCCTTGAATACAAAAATTATAATTTTCCTGTAGTTTTCTTGCCATTTTTATATAACAACAATTATTTTTCAAAAACATTATCCTCTGAGTTTTGTCTTTTGTAATTCCTGTGAATAAAATGCCCCCAAGATTTCTTCTCGATGTAAATCATATAACTTATAAGTCCAAGGTAATGTATTCACCACATCAACGATTTAAAAAAGTTCATTAGTCCATCTCTTTGTATAACCCTTCTCAAAATGACTTTTCCACATGTATATTCTTCCAACATCACCAACTTTGAACTTTGGTTTTCTCAAATTAACCTTCTTTTCATATTCTAATTTTGTAACTGTTTCTGATGGTTTTTCTTTACTAGATGAATGCACCACATTGTTATAATTATCAACAATATCCTGAATTTCCGATACCCATTGTTGAGAACCGACTTGTGTGAATTTTTTATATAACCTCTCTTTCAAAGTGCGATTAAAACGTTTAATGACAACTGCTTTTCCTTCATTAAATGTACTGTATAATGTAATGCCATGCTCTTTAAGAAATTTCATGAATATGCTGTTGTGGAACTCCACCCCTTCGTCGGTCCACAACTTCTTAGGTGTTCTCTTGCTTTTATTAAATATCTGTTGGAAGGCTAACATCAGAGAATTGCCTCTCTTGTTTTTCAGGGGAACAACCCAGGCAAATCTACTTCTCAAATCAATAATGGTTAGGGCATACTTGTACCGTTTATCATTATTTAGTTCAATTAAATCAGCAGACCAGATGTAATCTACACCTTTGGAATAAACCTTCCTTCGTTTAAACTTTGTGATCATAGGTTTGTGTAACTCATTAGCTAAAATGGCTCCTTCCTCGGGTTTAATGTCACTCTTGGTGTTTAGTAGTTTTTTAAGGGCTTTGCCCCCATCCCAAATCTCAATTTAAGACCTATCACCCTCTTCACGACAAACTTCTCAAGTTTCTCTCTCAGTGGTATATTTTTTATCAAAGACAGATTATACAGCATTTCTCTATCAGCTTTGTGTTTTCCCTCCAATGTATCGGTATTCCAATAAGCAATATCATGCTTCATACACACTTCATCGGTCTTGTTTTTAGGTTTAGACCAAGGTTTAGGATTACCATCCTCATCTAATCTTTTTTCCAAGTTTGTTCCAGGACCACAGAAGGAATAGCCCGCTCAATGTAGTTCCCCTGGAATCCCCGTTGTTGTAAATTTAGTCCCTGATATAAATTTTTGTATATCACCCCCACTTTTAGATGAGATGAATCAACACTTTTTAGTCCCGCATATTACACATTCTCCCTTTTCATAAACTCGATTCGCTTCATTTATATCATACGATATATTTTTAGTTTTGGTTTTCTTTTTGCACTTGATACAATAACTCATTTTATTGTTAGATTACTTTCTTTTTTAATTATGTACATGTTCCCATTAGAGCGACAATCAATTCCATTGTTTAAAATAAACCTTTTATCATCATAAGCTTCCAGGGCCTTCTTGTTCACCTCCTCCGTATATATTAATTGATGTGCAAAACTTCTTATCGTATTCATTTTTCTAAACACCTCTTTCCTCGAAAATAAACAATTATAATAATGTTCAAACTCTATTTCTTCTTTGATAACCCCTTTCTTTATTCCTTTTAACTTCCGATCACATCTTTCAATATTATTATCGATATATTTACAAGCATAAGCCTTAGCTCTCAATCCAACATATTCAGTCATTACCTTTCCTCCTAATTCATCCTTAAACTTTACAATAACCTTTTTATTCTTTGAGGAAAACAACTTATCGGTTGACTTATAATTGCTCATATCATACCACTATCCTTATATTGACATACATGACTTATAATTGCACTATCCTCAAGCATATCTGAATAAACATCTTCCGTCTTAATTTCTAAAATGAAACTATCCGTATCAATATAAAGTAGAGAAACATTATCTTGATATTTCTTCTTCAAGTTATTTTAAAGGTAATCATTCATTAGTAATTTTGATAAATCAAGAACCGTCGTTCCTATATAAATTGGCTTATTCATTTCAATACTCTCTTTTTGCAAATGAATGGCGACAAAGTTCTCTGAAAACACCACTTCTCTTTGAAAACTAGGTTTATTAATTAATTTTGCTGCTTGCTCTAAAGATGTAGTACGTCTTATGTTTAGTCTATTTCTAAGATTTTCCATCGTCTTTCCAAATACAGAATTATTCAACAATTTATAAAAGTCTTTCTCAAAATCAGTTTTTGCTTCGGTTCTCCTTTGAGTGTTAAAATCAATATACTCCTTCATCGAATGACTTTGGTTAAACTGTATAACTCTGTGGACTTTCTTTACTATCAATCCTGCCGATACATATTGCTTCAAGTTCCTTTGGTGTAAAACATAATTTTCTTTATCATATAATGTAGTAAGTAATTTTTCTGGTGGCTTACCTTTCATATTAAATGTTCGTTGATAATCACTTAGCCATTCTTCTTTCGGACATTCTTTGGTAGGGGCATATGGTAGGTCATCGTGTTTATTATGGAGTTCTTCAGGATATTTCAAATCAACCTCAAAATAATACCCAACTTCCGAATCGTCCAATTCTTGTTGTGAGGATGTAACAATGTTTTGTAAAACTTTTCGCAATCTTTCTCTTCAACCCATTTGAGTCCTCCATAAGGTAGAGCTTGAGACATAGCCCATCCATACAAATTATTAGCATCGTAATACATCAGGTAAGAACTATCTTTCGTATCATCATAATTAGGAAGATACTTATTGTTAGCTTTAGCATATCTCTTAGAACATATTTGTAATATTCCTCCTCTTTTAGCCTATTCTATCATCAAAAGCATATCTTCATCACTGATTAAATCCAACTTCTGTTTCTTCATTTTTAACATGGCACTCCAAGCTAATCCGGGAGCGGTGTCATAGTGGACGGGATCTAAACCATATGACTGATCATATGACAAACTGTTCTAATGGTTTCAAAGACGTCGGCTAATAGTAAGACGTCGGTTTTAAGATACAAATCATGATACTCTCCAAGGTTTTTTATGTTAAACGTTTTCCAAATATTTTGTGCTTGAGTTTATTCTTTATCAGTTATATGACATTTATTTAACTTGTTGTAGAAACATTATTTTGGGGGAGGTTGTATTTCTTTAAATCTTTCAAATGAATCCATGTAATCATACGGGTATATTCCCTTTTGTGATAAGAGTTCAATTTCTTTTTATCTGATATATACTCTGAAAGACATGGAAAGTTTTTCATATTTGATGATAATGTAGATAATGATAAGGTAGATAATGGACTTGCCATAAATTTAAATGAGTCAAGAAACCTGATGTGAGTCGGATCATATATCTCTTTATCGGTTTTATAGACATTTCCTATTTTTGTACGTATTGTTTTAGTCAATAAAATGTAGTCCTGATCTGTGGTAGGAATTGCTGAAATACTCCCATATGTTTTTGAAAGTGTATTAATAAATAGATGTGTATCATAATGAGCGTTGTTGTGAAGAAAGACCGGAATGAAATTGGGGGTTTTATAATTAAGATTACATTCATTATGAGCCGGACCTCTATATTTACGATTGAGATGACAATGATCTCTAACCTTTGGTCAACCAGTATCTTCCTTCCCATCAATTTTCTTTCCACAAATATGACAGATGCTATTTGGTTGCTTAAATTCTGTTTCTTCTTCTTTTGTTAGGGGGTTCATCGGTTTATTGGTTAATCTCATTATCTTTCTTAAGCGAAGACAGTCCTCTTCTAATCGTTTTATAAACTCAGAAGCCACATCTTCTCCTCTATAAAGTTCTTGTTTGTTGTATTTGTTACCAACGGATGATTTGATATAATAACAGAAACCACAAGGAGTATGTTTTTGATATTTATTCGTGGATGTTTCGTTTGTTTTTGAAGAAGCATCATTTATCTTTTCAAGAATACATTCAAAGTCAGCATATATCACGAACGGGTGTTTTATAGTTTTATCGAAATCTTTGAATGTTATGTTTGAACCTTCTTCAGGTGTAATAATTCTGACGGCTTTATGTTTACAACAGAATTCTAAGTGTTTATTTAACGCTTCTTGGCTCCTGTGGGTGAGGGAGTGACATCGCAAACAGGGGTATATTTTACCCTGATGTTGACTTGCTTGTAAAGAAATTAATCTTGAAATTTTTTTGATGTAAGCGTCATGTGAATTTTCTCCTGAATTACAATATAAAAGGTTAATTTGAGTTTCATCATTTTTATCATAATCAGAAATGAACAAATTCTGAATGTTGTTTTTATCCATTAGACCATAAACATTAATAGATATATTATTCATTTTCTCAAATTTAGGAATATCTTTCATGGACATTGGAAATGGTAAACCAGTAACATTTAACTCATTTTCATATTTCTCATAATGCGATACCCTTTCGGGATGAACTTCAATAGGATGTAGGTGTGTAAGAACAGACCAAACAAAACATTTATGATCTTTGTTTTGAATATTAATAATCACCTCTTTATTTTTTTATAACGGTCGGCAATTCAATGTAAGAAGAAGCTTTTAGGGGGTTTGATTTTAGAACATGTATATCGATGAAAAGTATTTTAGTAATAGTAAATCCACTACCCACAAGTGAATGATCTACCTGTTCTTCTTGTTCTATGAGTTTATCATAAACGTCCGTTAATAAGAACCCCTGGAGTGATGCGATAAAGTAAGGTTTTGTTCTCATATAACGTTTTATAATAAGATCCCCTATTTCAGTATTTGATTTTTTTTCAATTCCATTTTTACCCCCATATAAAATTTAAGGGGTTTAATCTCATCCAAAACATTCTTTACATAACTTTCAAAGGTGGTTTGATTGTTTCAATCGCCTCAGCTATTGATTTTGGTTCTGGGGATGGTAAATTAAAAATCCTTATTTTAATATGTCCATTAAATGCCCCATCCGTGTCCTTAATAGTGTACCCAAGCCTCCCCATGTGTTTGGGCGATTTAAGATGAGTGGGAAAGGTGCTCCTCCAGACGAACTCACCACAAACACCACAATATTTTCTTTCTCGTGTCAACACGGTTGTCAAATGTGAAAGGTAAACACTTGTGTTTGTGCAATTGAAGGTGTCGTTTGTAATTATTTTTATAATCATGTTTACAAATATTACAATATGTTTTGGGTTTAAGTGGGGCTATCATATGCGAAAGCTTGGCTGTGTGTTTGTTGGATTGAAGGTGGCTATCATATTTTTTTAAATGTCATATTCGCAAACATTGCAATAAGTTTTACTCATTTTATTAATCATACTCATTTTATTAATCATATGTTTAATTTTAACTAAAAATCAAAAAAAAATTATTTAAAGGATTAGTTTGTAAAATGTAAGGGGTGGGGGATCCTATATAGCGATGGATTGCATTGCCCGTGGTAAGCCTGGGGTTTTGTGTACCCGCTGTATGAACTCATCCCGGTGTGTACCCTGGTTTAGAATAGGTACACCGTATCCCTGCGTGTCGTAAGAGGTGACTGAAAGGTTTGGCGTCAGGAAGGGCATCCGGCCAGAAAAACATTGCCTCAAAAAGAGAACCATGACAATTATAACTACATATGGGCAGGGTACAGCCCGAAGTACCCCGTAGGGGACCCCACTCCCTCTCGTCAAAACTCAAGGTGGGGAACCCGATCGAAGCAAGGGTGGAAATCACTCCATTTATGATGACGAAACGCCTGATGCCCGTAGTGGAGATCGGTTTCTGAGGTTTGGGACATGGAATGTAGGGACAATGACAGGGAGATCAGGAGAAGTGGTGGAAGTATTGGTCAGAAGAAGAGTGGACATATGTTGTGTGCAAGAGACGAGATGGAAGGGAAGTGGTGTGAGAATGGTGAAGGGTAGGCAGGGACAGAAATACAAGTTTGTGTGGCAAGGGTGCCCGGAGGGTGTGCATGGCATTGGTGTCCTGTTTTCTGAGGAGTTTGTAGACAGTGTGGTGAGTGTGACTAGAGTGAGTGATAGGTTGATGATGGTGAAAATGATGATTGGAAAGCTCTTGGTGAACGTCACCTCGGGATATGCTCCGCAGGTTGGTCGGAGCGATGAAGAGAAGGACAAGTTCTGGTGTGCAATAGAGAAGCTGATGGAAAAGGTGAAAGATGAGGAAGTTGTTGTGGTAGGAGGAGACCTAAATGGACATGTGGGAAGGAGTATGGACGGTTTTGAGGGAGTTAATTGGGGTTATGGATATGGTGTGAGAAATGGAGAAGGTGAAAGGATTTTGGAGTTTGCTGATGGAGCTGATTTGTTGATTTGTAATACTCAGTTCCAGAAAGAGGATAATAAGCTTGTTACATACACGTCAGGTGGGTCGACGACAATGCTTGTCTACCTGATGGTGCGTAGGCGAGATAGGGGGCACCTCCGGAACACAAAGGTGACCCCGGGGGAGGAGGCTGTTTCACAGCACCACTTGGTTGTCTGCGACATAAGGGTGAAAGGTGCGAGGAGAGCTCGGCGGTGAAGTACGAACCGAGAATGAAGGTGTGGACGTTGAAAGAGGTGACAGTAAGGGAGGCATTAAAAGAGAGGCTGAGTAGGGTAGAGGATGATGTGGTTGAGCTTGAAAGTGGTTGGATGTCAATGAAAGATAGTCTGTTGGGAGCCGTTGGTGAGGTATGTGGATGGACAAAAGGACCACCGAGGCACTCGGAAACATGGTGTTGGGATGATGAAGTTGGAAAGAGGATTGACGAGAAGACGAAGAAGTTCAAGGAGTGGCAGAAGGCGAAGGGTACGGGGGTAGAAAAAGCAGAGCATGAAAGTTATAAGGCAGCCAAGAAGGCTGCAAAGAAAGAGGTCGCAAAGGCGCAGGAGGCATGTAGGAAAATGTTCGGAGAACACTTGTATTCGGAAGACGGTCAGAGAGCGGTATTCAGGATTGCAAAGCAGATAGCGAAAGAGAGGTGTGATGTGATGGGGGTGAGAGTTGCTTGAAGGATGAAGTGGGACAAATCGTTGTGGACCCAGATGGAATTAAAGGAAGATGGAAGAGATATATGGAAATGCTGTTGAATGCAGAGAATGAATGGGATGGCAACACAGAGAGTAACCCAGTTTTAGGACCGGCAGTGAAGATAACTGAGAAGGAAGTTGAGGAAGTGCTAAAAGCAATGAAGAGTAGAAAAGCAGGAGGCCCGACGGGAGTTGTGGGAGATATGCTGAAGGCAGCAGGAAGTTGGGGTGTGAAGAGAATGACAGAGATCTGTAAGCTGGTGGTGAAAGAAGGCCGCATTCCAGTGGATTGGGAACTGAGTACCCTCGTCCCTCTATACAAGGGGAAAGGTGACCCTCTGGAGTGTGGCTCATATTGAGCGATAAAGTTATTGGAGCATGGAATGAAGGTATTGGAAAGGGTGTTGGAGAGGAAGATAAGGAATAAAGTGAAGATCGACGAAATACAGTTTGGATTAATGCCAGGAAGAGGAATGACAGACGTGCTTTTTATTGTAAGGCAGTTGCAGGAGAAGTACATGGAGAAGAGGAGGAAGTTATTTCTTGGGTTTGTTGATCTGGAGAAAGCATTCGATAGGGTTCCAGGCAAAGTAGTGACATGGGCATTGAGGAAGTTAGGAGTGGAGGAATGGTTGATCAGAGTCGTGATGGCAATGTACAAAAGAGCGCGCACAGCTGTAAGGACGAAGGACGGGAACAGTGGTGAGTTTGAGGTGGGAGTGCATCAGGGGTCGGTACTAAGTCCACTACTATTTGTAGCTGTGATGGAGGTGCTGGCTCAGAACGTAAAGGAGGGTTTACCGTGGGAGTTTTGTATGCAGATGATCTGGTGTTGATTGTGGAAAGTATGGTTGGACTGAAGGAAAAGATGAACAAGTGGAAGGAATGTATGGAGACAAAAGGTCTGAAGGTGAATATCAGAAAGACAAAGGTTATGGCAAGTGGTAAAACATGTGGTGAGGTGGAAAGAACTTGGAAGTGGCCGTGTGCTGTGTGCAGGAAGGGTGTCGGAGTGAACTCCATTCAATGTACAATGTGTACAAAGGTACAATTCAATGTACAAAGGATAAAGTTGAGGAAATAGAAGTGGAGTACCTGGGAATGCACCCAAGACCGATTTGCTCAATAAAAGTTTCTATCCGAGTGAGGCCTTGAAAAAGGTCGTTAGGGCCTTGGCAATACCAAACGATTTCTCCAAAAACAACGAACGAATTAACATGAAATATTGCATTGGGATGAACCAGCAACAAGTTGATGAATCCGTTTCGGAAAACTCAGCTCCAGCGAGGTGGAGACGAGCAGATGCACATTTCACCATCCACAGGGAAACTCCTCAAACCAGAAGAAGTGTTCCTCCAGTAATCTAGTAACTCCTTTGTGGGTAAACCTCCAATACGGAGTCTGTCCGCACACCTCAATTCTCTCATTCCTCGATTTTCCCGTCTGTGGGTCCACCTTCCTGTCCAGAGGCTGGCTGTTCTGTGTCTCACTCTTCCCTCCATGAGGTCCTCAAGCTAGCAGTGCACCACCACCACCTCGTGTCATCCCCAACTCTGACTCTTGATCTTTATATTAACCGCACTAGCAGAAGTACCCGGCATTGCCGGGTGGGGAAGGGGGAGGGGGAAGGGGAGGGGAGGGGAACGGGGGGAGGGGGAAGGGGAGGGGAGGGGAACGGGGGGGAGAGCGAACCCCTTGGTAAAGCGAGCAATTTTTTTTTTCATAGCGTCATAGCGTCATATCGTTTCATAGCGTCATAGCGATTTTTTTTTTCATAGCGTCATAGCGTCATAACGTTCATATCGTTCATAGCTTCATAGCGATTTTTTTTTTCATAGCGTCATAGCGTCATAGCGTTCATATCGTTCATATCGTTCATAACGTCATAGCGTTTCATAGCGTCATAGCGATTTTTTTTTTCATAGCGTCATATCGTTCATAGCGTTTCATAGCGTCATAGCGTCATATCGTTCATAGCATCATAGCGTCATCGCGTTCATAGCGTTTCATAGCGTCATAGCGATTTTTTTTTTGATAGCGTCATAGCGTCATATCGTTCATAGCGTTCATAGCGTCATCGCGTTCATAGCGTCATAGCGATTTTTTTTTTCATAGCGTCATAGCGTCATATCGTTCATAGCGTACGTTTCATAGCGTCATATCGTCATATCGTCATCGCGTTCATAGCGTTTCATAGCGTCATAGCGATTTTTTTTTTCATAGCGTCATAGCGTCATATCGTTCATAGCGTCATCACGTGATCGCTCTGAGCGAATCAGCGCCCACCTGCTCTGATTCCGTTGAATCCGTGCGCTGAAATGCGCTTAAGTAAATATGAATAAAAAATATGGATCGTCAAATATTTTGAGTTCGGCCATGTTCGTCCCAGGCTCAATGGCCATGTCTATGTCAAATATCAAGCACGTAAGCCTCTCCGTTTAGGAGTCTATCGGTAACATTACACACACACACACACACACACACACACACACACACACAAACTGTGTTTTATATATACTAGGGCATGCCCGTACTATATATATATCTAAAATTATATCCCCCCCCTCTATTTACATGAAATGGTTTGGTCCATTCGCAAAGCCAAAGCGAACGGCTTGCGAGTACGGTGACAATCCCCCCCCTCTATTTACATGAAATGGTTTGGTCCAAAGCGAACGGCTTGCGAGTACGGTGACAATCCCCCCCCTCTATTTACATGAAATGGTTTGGTCCAAAGCGAACGGCTTGCGGAGTTTGGTAAAGAAATCGCCATAGCTCGGTAACTACTTCTCCGATTAATATGAAACCTTGAAAAGGCACATCCTCGGGTCCCCAGCAATATACCTGGCAAGTTTAAAGTATATCGGACCCGTGGTTGTCGAGAAACAGCGGTCACAGACACACAGACATACACACACACATACACACACACATACACACACACACACAGAGATTACTGGAATTATAGATAGACTAGGGCATGCCCGTACTATATATATATCTAAAATTATATCCCCCCCCTCTATTTACATGAAATGGTTTGGTCCATTCGCAAAGCCAAAGCGAACGGCTTGCGAGTACGGTGGCAATCCCCCCCCCCCCCCTCTATTTACATGAAATGGTTTGGTCCATTCGCAAAGCCAAAGCGAACGGCTTGCGAGTACGGTGACAATCCCCCCCTCTATTTACATGAAATGGTTTGGTCCAAAGCGAACGGCTTGCGAGTACGGTGACAATCCCCCCCCCCCCCCCCCTCTATTTACATGAAATGGTTTGGTCCAAAGCGAACGGCTTGCGGAGTTTGGTAAAGAAATCGCCATAGCTCGGTAACTACTTCTCCGATTAATATGAAACCTTGAAAAGGCACATCCTCGGGTCCCCAGCAATATACCTGGCAAGTTTAAAGTATATCGGACCCGTGGTTGTCGAGAAACAGTGGTCACAGACACACAGACATACACACACACATACACACACACATACACACACACACACAGAGATTACTGGAATTAATAGATAGATATAGATTAACCTTCCCAACCCAAGCACCTTATTTGCTAGTGTCAGTTTCCACCCCTTCTCCCGCTCCCCTTTTCCTCCCTTGATGTTTGTCCGACTGTTAGTTTTATTTTGCTCTTCCATCAACCGATCGTTCCTGTAAAGGATTAAGGAGTTCATACTGCAGGTCCCCCTCATTATTATTGGTATGAGGAATAGATCTGTGTAATATGAAAACTTAATGTTTAACGGTTTTTCAAATATCATGTACACAAGCAAAGTTACTGAGATGGTTGCCATGGCAACATAATTCAGCCAATCACAGCAGTGATCTAAACAGATTGAGATAATGTCATGAGGAATTGATATCTGCAATATGAAAACTAAACGTTCAACGGTTTTTTATGTGGCCTATTGCGTACACAAAAGTACATGGACAGATGATCGGTCACTCGGACAGAGCTCGGTTTAAAGTCCCTTGTCTCCAAACTTGTCCGAAAGGCGAGGGACAAAAAAAAAAAAGGAAAAAAACAACAACCTCTCCCCATGTACAAAATAAAACAACATGCTTAATTTAAACATTGAATCACTTGGCTTTGAAAATGACAAAGCTTTGAAATACTTGATGCGACATTGTTTGCACTGACATGAGGACATCCTCATGAAATGTCTGGACCTTGGCTCTGGGAGTACAGAGTGGCTCTACTGTGGTTTGTGCTGGGCTCTGGGAGTACAGAGTGGCTCTACTGCGGTTCGTGCTGGGCTCTGGGAGTACAGAGTGGCTCTACTGTGGTTTGTGCTGGGCTCTGGGAGTACAGAGTGGCTCTACTGTGGTTTGTGCTGAGCTCTGGGAGTACAGAGTGGCTCTACTGCGGTTCGTGCTGGGCTCTGGGAGTACAGCGCGGCTCTACTGTGGTTTGTGCTGGGCTCTGGGAGTACAGCGCGGCTCTACTGTGGTTTGTGCTGGGCTCTGGGAGTACAGAGCGACTCTACTGCGGTTCGTGCTGGGCTCTGGGAGTACAGCGCGGCTCTACTGCGGTTCGTGCTGGGCTCTGGGAGTACAGAGTGGCTCTACTGTGGTTTGTGCTGGGCTCTGGGAGTACAGAGTGGCTCTACTGTGGTTTGTGCTGAGCTCTGGGAGTACAGAGTGGCTCTACTGCGGTTCGTGCTGGGCTCTGGGAGTACAGCGCGGCTCTACTGTGGTTTGTGCTGGGCTCTGGGAGTACAGCGCGGCTCTACTGTGGTTTGTGCTGGGCTCTGGGAGTACAGTGTGGCTCTACTGCGGTTCGTGCTGGGCTCTGGGTGTACAGTGTGGCTCTACTGTGGTTCGTGCTGGGCTCTGGGAGTACAGAGTGGCTCTACTGTGGTTTGTGCTGGGATCTGGGAGTACAGTGTGGCTCTACTGCAGTTCGTGCTGGGCTCTGGGAGTACAGAGTGGCTCTACTGCGGTTCGTGCTGGGCTCTGGGAGTACAGCGCGGCTCTACTGTGGTTTGTGCTGGGCTCTGGGAGTACAGCGCGGCTCTACTGTGGTTTGTGCTGGGCTCTGGGAGTACAGTGTGGCTCGACTGCGGTTCGTGCTGGGCTCTGGGTGTACAGTGTGGCTCTACTGTGGTTCGTGCTGGGCTCTGGGAGTGCAGCGCGGCTCTACTGTGGTTTGTGCTGGGGTCTGGGAGTACAGTGTGGCTCTACTGCGGTTCGTGCTGGGCTCTGGGAGTACAGAGTGGCTCTACTGCGGTTCGTGCTGGGCTCTGGGAGTACAGTGTGGCTCTACTGCGGTTCGTGCTGGGCTCTGGGAGTACAGTGTGGCTCTACTGCGGTTCGTGCTGGGCTCTGAGAGTAGAGACTGACTCTGCAGTGATTCGGGCCGGGCTCTGGGAGTACAGTGTGGCTCTACTGTGGTTCGGGCCGGGCTCTGGGAGTACAGAGCGACTCTACTGTGGTTCGGGCCGGGCTCTGGGAGTACAGCGCGGCTCTACTGTGGTTCGGGCCGGGCTCTGGGAGTACAGAGCGACTCTACTGTGGTTCGGGCCGGGCTCTGGGAGTACAGAGCGGCTCTACTGTGGTTCGGGCCGGGCTCTGGGAGTACAGAGCGACTCTACTGTGGTTCGGGCCGGGCTCTGGGAGTACAGAGCGACTCTACTGTGGTTCGGGCCGGGCTCTGGGAGTACAGCGCGACTCTACTGTGGTTCGGGCCGGGCTCTGGGAGTACAGAGCGACTCTACTGTGGTTCGGGCCGGGCTCTGGGAGTACAGAGCGGCTCTACTGTGGTTCGGGCCGGGCTCTGGGAGTACAGAGCGACTCTACTGTGGTTTGGGCCGGGCTCTGGGAGTACAGAGCGACTCTACTGTGGTTCGGGCCGGGCTCTGGGAGTACAGAGTGGCTCTACTGTGGTTCGGGCCGGGCTCTGGGAGTACAGAGCGGCTCTACTGTGGTTCGGGCCGGGCTCTGGGAGTACAGAGCGACTCTACTGTGGTTCGGGCCGAGCTCTGGGAGTATAGAGCGGATCTACTGTGGTTCGGGCCGAGCTCTGGGAGTACAGAGCGGATCTACTGTGGTTCGGGCCGGGCTCTGGGAGTACAGAGCGACTCTACTGTGGTTCGGGTCAGGTTCTGGGAGTACAGAGCGACTCTACTGTGGTTCGGGCCGGGCTCTGGGAGTACAGAGCGACTCTACTGTGGTTCGGGCCGGGCTCTGGGAGTACAGAGCGGATCTACTGTGGTTCGGGCCGAGCTCTGGGAGTACAGAGCGACTCTACTGTGGTTCGGGCCGGGCTCTGGGAGTACAGAGCGACTCTACTGTGGTTCGGGCCAGGCTCTGGGAGTACAGAGCGACTCTACTGTGGTTCGGGCCGGGCTCTGGGAGTACAGAGCGGATCTACTGTGGTTCAGACCGGAACGCTCTCAGTTGGAGCTCATCACGTTTTCGAGTGCTCTCGGTACATCTAGAAAGTAGACAAGATGGTTCTTCACCTTGCACAAACAACCATGAGAAAACAATGGATTTAGTGCATGCTGAGTATACACACAAAGAATCCTGATATTCCAGCTGTGTCGCTATGTCACCGACATGCCCTTGTTTGATGAATGGCATTCAAGGTGTGATACCCGAGGACGTTTATTTGTGTTTAATCTGTTGACTTAAAAGGGGTCAAGGTGGGCCATTTGTGAGGGCATTCATCGTTTTAAAGTTTTCCAGCTCACCCATGTGCGATACACCAAATCTTTAGGTTTTTGTTTGATGAAGCATCACCTGCACAAAGTATCCAACTAACACTTTACCTTACGGTGTGATGAGCACGGTGTACATCCTTTACCTTAAGAATGTTTTACACTCAACATATTTTATAGTTTTTTTTTTTTTTTTTTTTTTTTTTTTTTTGTATACAAGATCGAGGCTCGTGAAAGAGCGAAACGGAAGAGAACGTACTAGCGTGGTTCAGCTCGCTGCGCTCACCTCACCACATTTCGTCACCACAGATGCATGGCCTTGTTTAACCTGAGGATAATGACCTGACTGAACTTGAGTTGCTGTGTTGTCATGATTTACACCAATCATAATACAAACATTTATTTTGTACAAATGTATTTGTAATATTGGTTATATTATTTATTTGTAATATTTCTGTAATCAAAAAAGGTCCAAGTGGTGTAAAGGTCAAAATGGTCAAGGGTCCAAGCTGTCTAATCGGACTGGAGGGTTTAAGGGGTCTAAATGATGTTAAGGTCTCAGGGGTCGAAAGGGACTTAAGGGGTGTAAAGGCTTAAAGGGTATAAAAGGTTAAAAGGGTGAAGGGATCTAAAGGTGTCTAAAGTATTGAAAGGGTCTTAAAGGTAAAAGTGGTCTTAAGGGTATAGGGGGGTCTTCAGGGTCTTTTAGGTATTTTGGTTCTTTGTGGTCTTTTGGGTTTTTAAGGATATTCGGGGTCTTTTGCGTATTTTGGGTCTTCGTGGTATTTTGGGTCTTTAAGGATCTTCGGAGTCTTTTTAATCTTCAGGGAGTTTTTGGTCTTCTGGGTCTTTTGGGCCTTTTGGGGTCTTTGGGGTATTTTGGTCCTTGTGGGTCTTTGTGGTCTTTAAAGGTCTTCAGGGTCTTTTACGTATTTTGGATATGAGGTTTTTGGGGTTTTTAAGGACATTCGGGGTCCTTTGGGTATTTGGGGACTTTGTGGTATTTTGGGTCTTTAAGGAACTTCGTGGTCTTTTGAATCTTTTTTTTGTTTGTTTTGTATACAAGATCGAGGCTCGTGAAAGAGCTCACATTAATCACACAAAAAGTCAAACCGACACATAAAACACAAAATAAGGGGAGCGGTAGACAAGATGGGGAGAGATGGGGAAGGACACAAACACAACATTTGAGAGCAGGGACATCGAGAGAACTGTGGGAGGGAGAGGACTTGGGGGGAGGTGGGAGAGGTATAAAACACAAGAACACTGCAAGGACTTCCAGGAAAGAAGTTGGAATTTCAAAAAGGTGTATCTGCGGTGAATTAGCGGGGGGTAGAAAAGATCAAGGCTTTGGATGGGGGGAGATAAGAGATGGTGGTAAACAGCTGTTTTAAAGACCTGGAGGGAGGAGTGGGAGTGAAGGGAGTGGGGGAGTTTGTTCCAGAGGCGGGGGAAAAGGGGAATGAAAGAGTAAAGGTGAGCAGAGAGCCTAGATTTTGGCAGTTTAACCATAAGAGGGTTGCTGGCAGATCTTGTGCGACCTGTAGGAATATTTGGGGGGAGAGAGCCCAAAAGAGAGCTGGGGGAGCAAGGCCAGAGAGGAGTCGGTAGAAGACAGAAAGACCACCAACCTGCCTGTGGTGAGTGAGTGAAAGGCCCTCGGAGTTAGCTTCTTCGCAGGAGATTCCAATGATTCTGAAAGCTTTGGTTTCAACAGCGTGAAGCCGAGCTAGGTGTGAGGCAGGAGCACCGGCCCAGAGGGGGGAACAGTATTCCATTGAGCTGCTGATGAAAGCCTTGTATGTGGTGAGAAGCTCAGGTGTGCCAAGGAAGGACTTCGCACGACGGAGGATGCCCAGTCGGCGACTGGCTTTGGAGGCCAGCTTGGAAATGTGGTTTTCCCAAGAAAGATCATGGCAGATAGTGAGACCCAAAAGCTTGAGCGACAGAACGTCTTGGAGAGGATTGTTGAGAAAGTAGATGGGAGGGTTTTCCAGTCGGTCTTTTCGGAGAGACATCGTAAGAGTGAGATTTGTCAGGATTGAAAGACATGTTCCACTTGTTTGACCAATCTGTGATTTTGTCCAGGTCTGCAGAGAGTGATGAGGCTGCAGACTACCGATCTGAGGGATGAGGAATGGAGCGGCAGAGAGTGGAGTCATCAGCAAAGAGATAGAGAGGATTTTCCAGAGAGTCAGAAAGACTTGTTTTGGGGGTTTTCGGGGTCTTTTGTGTCCTCTGGGTCTTTACGGGTCTTGAGGTATTTTGGGACTTCAGGGTCTTTTGCGTCATCGGGATCTTCTTGGTCTTCAGGTTATTTTGGGTCCTCTGGGTCTTTAAAGGTCTTCAGGGTCGTTTGGGTTTTCGTGGACTTTCTTGGTCTTAAGGGTCTTTGGGGACTTAAAGAGTCTCAGCAGTCCAAAGGGTTTAAAGGTATATTCCAACAGTATGTAATTAATAGATGCACATAATTAATAGACAGGATGCAACTGGCGTTCAAACAGTACATAATTAATAAACATATAATCACACAGCTTCCTGGATGGACGGACAGACGGACGGACGGCTTCACAGACCGTGGTTTTTGGTTTATACATATAGATATCATATACAGTGGTGTTGTTGCGTGACAATGTAGCATGTGCAGGCAGTGCAGCACAGGTACGCATCAAGGTGAGACAGAAGATGACCTCTGGTGGACCAATGGTGGGTTGTGATACCAACAGCAGATTGGCCAAAGTTTAAGGTGTTCTTGTCCCACAGAGTTTGGTTCAATCAGTGCACTGCGGACACCTACCATCTACACAGGTTATCGTGTACACAGGTTGTAAATAATTTGTTAGTTTTAATTAGAATACCATGCTTTTTGTCACGGAGAGATATTGCCCAGAATTTTATTACATGTATATATGCTGGAGTTGTAGTTTATCTGGTTACCCGGAAGAGAACGAGTCCACGTTTCGAGTTTATCTGGTTACCCAGAAGAGAACGAGTGCGTGTTTATAGTTTATCAGGTTACCCGGAAGAGAACGAGTGAGTGTTTCTCATTTATCTGGTTAGCCGGAAGAGAACGAGTGAGTGTTTCTCATTTATCTGGTAAGCCAGAAGAGAACAAGTGAGTGTTTCTCATTTATCTGGTTAGCCGGAAGAGAACGAGTGAGTGTTTCTCATTTATCTGGTTAGCCGGAAGAGAACAAGTGAGTGTTTCTCATTTATCTGGTTAGCCAGAAGAGAACGAGTACACGTTTACACGTTTCTAGAATATCAGGTTAGCTGGAAGAGAACGAGTGCATGTTTGTAGTATATCAGGTTAGCCGGAAGAGAACGAGTGAGTGTTTCTAGTTTATCTGGTTAGCCAGAAGAGAACGAGTGCATGTTTCTAGTTTATCTGGTTAGCCAGAAGAGAACGGGTGAGTGTTTCTAGTTTATCTGGTTAGCCGGAAGAGAACGGGTGAGTGTTTCTGGTTTATCTGGTTAGCCGGAAGAGAACGGGTGAGTGTTTCTAGTTTATCGGGTTAGCCGGGAGAGAACGGGTGAGTCTTCCTAATTTATTGGGTTAGCCGGAAGAGAACGAGTGCGTGTTTCTCGTTTATCGGGTTAGCCAGAAGAGAACAGTACACGTTTCTCGTTTATCAGGTTAGCCGGAAGAGAACAAGTGCGTGTTTCTAGTTTATCTGGTTAGCCGGAAGAGAACGGGTGAGTGTTTCTAGTTTATCTGGTTAGCCGGAAGAGAATGGGTGACTCTTTTTAGTTTATCTGGTTAGCTGGAAGAGAACTGGTTAGTGTTTCTAGTTTATCTGGTTAGCCAGAAGAGAACGGGTGAATGTTTCTAGTTTATCTGGTTAGCCTGAAGAGAACGAGTGCGTGTTTATAGTTATCTGGTTAGCCCGAAGAGAATGGGTGAGTGTTTATAGTTTATCTGGTTAGCCTGAAGAGAATGAGTGCGTGTTTATAGTTTATCTGGTTAGCCCGAAGAGAATGGGTGAGTGTTTATTGTTTATCTGGTTAGCCAGAAGAGAACGGGTGAGTGTTTCTCGTTTATCCGGTTAGCCGAAAGAGAATGATTGCGTTTTCTGGTTCCTTTTTGAATAAAGACAATGAATTGACTCGGATTCCGAACATCTCGGACATCTTTTCTTCCACGCTAAATTGGTGACCCAGACGTGATCCAAATGGATGGACAAAGACTTACAAAGTGCGCAACTGGTCACCGGGAATAACCACGCCGCTGCAAAGAGCTTCATCTGTGGCAACTGTTTTGGTAAAACTGCCGCCATTTTGTCCTGACGACCCACAGCTATGGTTCACACAAGTCAAAGCGTAATTCGACACCCGGAGCATTACTACCGAGTCGACGTGGTTCAAATTCGTTGTTACCAGAGTATGTGACGGAGTTGAGAGATATTTTAACACAACCTACAACGAACAACCCGTACATGATTTTGAAGACCACACCCATAAAGCGCATGACCGACTCCGAGCATCGCCGCTTTCAACAGCTCTTACAACCGAGGATTTAGGAGATCGAAGCCCTACACAACTACTGGGTCATATGCAGGAGTTTCTCAATGACCGCCATGCCACCTTCGACCAGTCGCTGCTTCGTGAGTTGTTTTGCCATGTCTACCACCACACATCTACATGATACTTGCAGCTAACGTAGAGCTGGCTCTATCTGCCACTGCAGATTTGGCTGATCATCTCATTGACACCATTACACCGTGGCTAATCTGACACCGCCACCACAGAAAGTTGCACAGCTACAATCTGAAACGGCAGATCTTACGAAGCTCGTCCTGGACCTCCATGCTGTTCAATGCCAGTCATGCCCATCTTTGGGTACCCCTTGTAGGGGCAAAGAGAAATGCTGTACATCGAGCTACCGACTTCCCCTTCACTTAAACAGTAAACACTCCAGGTACCAACCATATTCGCGTATTGGTACCACGTGACCTTCGCAGCTAATGCTGGTTAGTGTAGGGTACCTTCCGGGCTCATACCGGCTGCAGGGTAAATGTCGAGGCCCACAACTAAAGGCAACGAGTTCCCCTTGGCCATACATCAGTCACCTTCTCTTCCTCATGGATCATACTAGCGGACTTCATTTTCTTGTGGATGCAGGTGCATAGGTGAGCATTGTGCTACAGCAGTGCTATTGCGACATTTGGAGAACGTCTTCTCCATCTTGATTTGCGTTTACGTCGCTCATTTCCGTGCCTATCCTTGGTGTGGATGCAATCTCCTCGGAGATGTCAAACATCACCGCCTATTGGATGCCTCAACACAGCTTAGTATTCTCAGTAGAGTATCCACCATTTCATCTTTGAATATCACGTGTCTTCCATGCACACACAGATGTGCCCTTTCCAGAAAGTACTTTGTGACTTTCATCCATAACTCGGTCATCAGCGACAATCCAGCCCATCAAATACCAGATCACACGTCACATCGAGACCACGGGACACCAGGTTTTCACTCGTGCTCACCAACTAGCACCCGAGAAATTGTGAATCGCCCACTAGGAGTTTCACTGTTACAACATGGGATCATCAGACCATTATCCAGCAATTGGGCTTCACTGCTACACATGGTACCCAAAAATACACCTGGGGATTGGCGTCTTTGCGGGGATTACCAGTCCTTAAACAACACACTCTTCCAGACCATTAACCCATTCAACACATTCAGGGTTTTTCCCCTACACTCCATTGTGCTACGATCTCCTCCAAGGTCGACCTCGTTCGTGCGTATCATCAGATTCCAGTGGATCCAAATGACATCTCAAAGACAGCAGTGACCACGCCTTTCAGACTGTTCAAGTTCCTTTGGTTCAGACTACACAATACCACACAAACCTTTCAACGTTTTATCGATCAGGTGTTCCTGATCGATAAAACGATCAGGGAGTTCACTTCTGCTACGTGTATATCGATGATATTCTAATCACCAGCTCAATCACAAAAGAACATCAGGAACACCTTCGTCTCCTCTTCACCTGTTTGCAGGATTTTGGCATTGCTATCAATCCCACAAAGTGAATATTTGGTGTTCCGGAGTTAAATTTCCTCATCTACTGTGTTAACCGCTCAGGCATGCGTCTGCTTGAACGAGTTACCCACAACTGGTAAGCACCCTGAAGTGTTCCAATGGGCAGAGCCAACCTTGTCAAACTTCTACACCACCAGACGCACTGAGCAACACCTCACTCCTGATTCATCCAAAGCCAGAGGTGCCAATGTTGGGGATTTAATACATTTGGCTCTGTTACTATGCAGCCCTTGAGCATTCTGGGAATTGAACAGAGCTGGGCAGCACCAACCCCTCGCCTATTAACATAGCCTGTTGTGAAGTTTTCAGACTCCGACCTTGGTCAAAGCTGCGTGGACAAGAAGATAGCTTTTCCCTTACTAAACAGTCCCCAATTGTTATGCCTTTCCTCTTATCTTTAAAGTCTCCTTTCATTATTTTCTGTACAGTATATAAACCCTGGCCTACGGTGTCCCAATTCAGAAGCTGGCCCGTTACTTGCTTTCACGGCAGCTTTCCCATGTACATGTACCCCTCCCTTTAATAAAGTCTTCTGTAACTGTCTGAGTTTGGTCAAATTATCATCCCTGGGGGAGCGGGGGGGGGGGGGGTGCTGGCGGATAAATCCCTAACACCAACCTGCCTGATGGTAGACGCTCCTAGGTCGCGGTGGGTGCGACCCTTCACCAGCCATTTGCCTCGCCATCAACCAATCCCGACACTTCTTGTAGGCCAGACATTTCTCTGTCCAGACGGACCAAAAACCTTTATCTTTCGCTTTGTTCACCCATTCGGACTCTCACTCTCATACTTCGCAAACTCAGTTACATCTCGCAATTCACCACCAACATCCATCACATCAAGGAATCACGAACTCTGCGGCCGATACTATCTCACGCATCAAGGTATTAGTGATACCTTCCCCCAAAACACTGGCCATCAATTTTAATGCACTGGCAGCAACACAAGGGGAGGACACGGAGCTCTGCCATCTACAGTTTGCATCAGGTTCACTTACTTTTCAAGAGATACCACTCCTAGGGACAAACGCTACCCTCATGTGTAATACAACGACAGGACAGTCACACCCTTTTGTACCTGTGGCATTCCGTCGTACAGTGTTCGACATTTTCACTCACTCATGCACCTGGGTATTCGAGCAACCCAGGGACTCGTCACCACACACTACGTTGGGCCACGCATCAACGCCAAAGTGCGCTGTTGGGCCAGACAATGTCTTCATCGTCAACGCTCCAAGATCCAACGGCATAGGCCTACCGTCGCACCACTTGGTACATGTTCAACACCAGATCGGTGTTTCGACATGGTCCATGTGGTATTGTCGGTCTCCTACTGCCTTCAAATGGGCACTGCTATTTAATGACTTGTTTTGACCGCTTCATCCGTTGACCAGAGGCTACACCAATAGCTGACTTGACCACACCTACCATTTCCCAGACCACTGTTCACACCTGGATCGCACCTTTTGGTGTTCCATCAACCATAACTGTGGATCGTGGTAGCCATTTTGAATCGGCTAGATTTCGTGGGCTGACTCAACTCCTGGGTACCGACCTTGTGCGAACGACCGCTTACCATCCAGCAGCGAATAGTATGGTGGAACGTTTCCACCGCCAACTCAAGTCTTACCCGACGGTGCTTCGTATGCAGCCTGCGGTTTCTGACTGCATCATTTCCTGGGGGCGTGGCTGTGCTTCTGATGCAGTACCCCCTGATCCCAGTCGTCTTATCTGGTACTCGTTTTCCCGATCTCAGAAGGTCGACAGGGTGAGTCAACCCACCTGGTGTCATTTAACGGCCCAACAAGGACTCAAACTCAAGACCCTAAGACCTTAAGACAACCACTTTAGCCGTTAAGCCAACACCAGGCTCATAAATCAAAAAAAGCGTTTACATTTTTATATCTGAAAACCTACATGACTGATGCCAAACGCACTTTCAGCGGGCCAATGAAATGCTCCATCGGTAATAATTCAAATCAATTACAATTGTGCGGTTGCAGTTCCTGTATGGACTATCAATACATCCTCATTACATTTTCTCTTTCAATATTAATAGAACGCACACAGTTATGAGTTATTAACATTTCATTCCACATCTAGAAAGGAATCATTCTCAAATCTGTGGTTCGTTGGCGTCGATAAAAAGTTGGAGCCAGAAGGTCGGGAGAGGATGGGTCATGGGTCATGGGTCATGGGTCATGGTTCATGGTTCATGGTTCATGGTTCATGATTCATTGTACATGGTACATGGATCATTGTTATGGTTCATGGGTCATGGGACATGGCTCATGGTACATGGTACATGGATCATTGTCATGGTTCATGGTTCATGGCACATGGTACATGGTTCATTATCATAGTTTATGGTACATCGTACATGGTACATGGTACATTTTCATGGTTCATAGGTTATGGTACATGGTTTATTGTTCATTGTTCATGGTTCATGGTTCATGGTACATGGATCATTGTCATGGTTCATGGCACATGGTGCATGGTTCATTGTCATTGTTCGTGGTTCATGGTACATGGATCATTGTCACGGTTCATGGCACATGGTACATGGTTCATTATCATAGTTTATGGTACATCGTACATGGTACATGGTACATTTTCATGGTTCATAGGTTATGGTACATGGTTCATTGTTCATTGTTCATGGTTCATGGTACATGGATCATTGTCATGGTTCATGGCACATGGTGCATGGCTCATTGTCATTGTTCGTGGTTCATGGTACATGGATCATTGTCACGGTTCATGGCACATGGTACATGGTTCATTATCATAGTTTATGGTACATGGTACATGGATCAATGTCATGGTTCATGGTTCATAGTACATGGCACATGGATCATTGTTATGGTTCATGGTACATGGTTCATGGTTCATGGTCATGGTTCATGGTTTATGGCACATGGTTCATGGTCATGGTTCATGGTCATGGTTCATGGTTCATGGTACATGGTACATGGTACATGGTTCATGGTTCATTGTTATGGTTCATGGTTCATGGTTCATGGTACATGGTACATGGATCATTGTCATGGTTCATGGTTCATGGTTCATAGTACATTGTACATGGATCATTGTCATGGTTCATGGTACATGGAACATGGTACATGGTACATGGTTCATGGTCATGGCACATGGTTCATGGTTCATGGTTCATAGTTCATGGTTCATGATACATGGTACATGGATCATTGTCATGGTTCATGGTTCATAGTACATGGTACATGGATCATTGTCTTGGTTCATGGTACATGGAACATTGTTCATGGTACATGGTTCATGGTCATGGCACATGGTTCATGGTTCATAGTTCATGGTACATTGTACATGGTACATGGTTCATGGTTCATGGTTCATAGTTCATGGTCATGGTCATGGTTCATGGTTCATGGTTCATGGTTCATGGTACATGGATCATTGTGATGGTTCATGGTTCATGGTTCATGGTACATGGTTCATGGTCATGATTCATGGTTTATGGTTCATGTGCGTGTGTGCATGTGTGTTTGTGTGCGTGTGCATGTGTGTGTATGCATGTGTGCATGTGTGTGTATGTGTGCGTGTGCATGTGTGTGTAGGTGTGTGTGTGTGTGTGTGTGTGTGTGTGTGTGTGTGTGTGTGTGTGTGTGTGTGTGTGTGTGTGTGTGTGCTCTTTACCTCCGTCACCAAAGGTGAATGGAGGTTATGTTTTCACCCTTGCCTGTTTGTTTGTTTGTGAACAGCATATGTCTAAAGGTTATGGACGATTTGGATGCAATTTGCTGGACTGTTTGTGTGTGTTACAAGGACGAAACGGTTTGATTTTCCGGATGTGGAACGGATCATTCGAATCCGCTGATGGCAGAATCTTTGGCATTTTAAAAGTGATTTTCACCATTATATGGCATGATAATTATGATGATTAATAGCATGATAGTTGTGATATGTAGCAAAACGTTGCGGATGCCTTATGACAAAACTTGGTGTATAAGTTGGTTCGTGGCAAGAACAAGCGGATTCCATTTTATTTCAGGTCCGAAACCAAATCAGGCCTATCAGTGGGATAGGAAACGTAAACTGTTAAACTCTTCACCTGGTGGAGGTATGAGCTCTACGCCGAGCGTCGGCCCAGTTTGTATGGACAGGTACAGTAGTGTTGGGTTTTTGTTCATCGTTTAATAATGATTGGTATGAATTTCTTGATCCTTCCATGAATAGATCTCGCCCACGGCTAAATTCCCCAGGAATGCGGAGATTCTAGGCTAACTACCTTGCCTGGTTCAAGTACTGAAGTGTGTGTGTGTGTGTGTGTGTGTGTGTGTGTGTGTGTGTGTGTGTGTGTGTGTGTGTGTGTGTGTGTGTGTGTGTGTGGTGTGTGTGTGGATTGTATGTGTGTGTGGATTGTTTGGGGCTGTTTGTGACTGTGTGTGTGCTTGGGACTGTTTGTGTTGTTGGGACTGTTTGTGACTGTGCGTGTGTATGTTTATGTGTATGTGTGTGTGTGTGTGTGTGTGTGGATTGTTTGGGGCTGTTTGTGACTGTGTGTATTTAGGACTGTTTGTGACTGTGTGTGTGTTTGGGACTGTGTGTGTGTTTGGGACTGTTTGTAACTGTGTGTGTGTTTGGGACTGTTTGCGACTGTGTGTGTTTGGGACTGTTTGTGACTGTGTGTGTGTGTGTGTTTGGGACTGTTTGGGACTGTGTGTGTGTTTGTGACTGTTTGCAACTCTGTGTGTGTTTGGGGCTGTTTGTGACTGTATGTGTGTTTGTGACTGTGTGTGTGTTTGGGACTGTTTGTGACTGTGTGTGTGTTTGTGACTGTTTGTGGCTGTGTGTGTGTTTGTGACTGTTTGTGACTGTGTGCGTGTGTGTTTGTGACTGTTTGTGACTGTGTGTGTTTGTGACTGTTTGTAACTGTGTGTGTGTGTGTTTGTGACTGTTTGTGACTGTGTGTGTGTGTTTGGGACTGTTTGTGACTGTGTGTTTGGGACTGTTTGTGACTGTGTGTGTGTGTTTGGGACTGTTTGTGACTGTGTTTGTGTTTAGGATTGTTTGTAACTGTGTGTGTGTTTGGGACTGTTTGTAACTGTGTGTGTGTTTGGGACTGTTTGCAACTGTGTGTGTGTGTGTGTGTGTGTGTGTGTGTGTGTGTGTGTGTGTGTGTGTGTGTGTGTGTGTGTGTGTGTGTGTGTGTGTGTGTGTGTGTAAGTTGTTGAGCTTGAGGAGGTGGAACGCAGACCTGCCTTTCACATCAGTCATGGTGTAAACAAACCGCGTCAGCCTGTCGTTGCATTCATTCCTCGATTTTCCTGTTTCTTTCACCTTTATGTAAGTTTGGTCTTTTGGCTTCTGTCATGCTTTATTTATTAGGAATTCCAGGTTCAAGGAACCCTTCAGTCAGAAATTTTTAATCCGAGGCTCGGCTCGTGGAAGAGCTGCCTGACCTTGTCTCAATTAGGGATTGCCCGAGTCATAGTTGGGAACAGACAGGGAGAAGTACATAGTATGGAGACGAGGATTGAGTGGATCATTTCCTCGTTCACTCTTCCATGTTGTTATTCAGCTTTCTATCCCTGTCCTGCTGCCCCGATCCCGCCACTATTAAATGCGGATCTTTGCTCTCCATGCCCGACGCGCAATTATCCAATCGCTGCGGTGTCCGTCTGCTTTGCACGCCTGATTAGCCAATGACCATCGCACCGATGACGCCATTAACCAATCGCAGCTCGGCAGGGCGTGGCTAAACAGCGTCCGTCCTCTATAATGAAGCTGCAGCGCGCGCCTTCTGCTCATCCTCGCCATCGCTCCCGACCCGTTGTCGTGGTCGCGCGTAACCCTCCATTGACGGCCGCGTGTAACCCTCCATTGACGGCCGCGTCCCGTGTCCATGCGGTGAGCGCCCGCGATCTTGGCCATGTCGGCCGGGACCCCCCGAGGCCGGCGTCTCGCCCTTCTCCTGCGCATGGCCGCTCTCGTCGCGCTGTGTCTCTCCGCCCGAGGCGCCTCCAAGCGAAGCTCCCACGCCCGGAGCTCGAGGCCGTGTCCGGACGGATGCAGCTGCGGCCCCAGTGGACACGATAAGCTCGCCTGGAGGGTGGACTGCACCAAGCTGGGACTCTGTAAGGTCCCGAGTCCGCTGGATCCTTTCACGACCCTGATGTGAGTACGGGGGAGGGAGGAGCGGGAGAGCGAGAGGGGTCGTTTTCCCCACGTGCGTTTATGATTGTCAATCGGACCGGTTGTTTATTTGGGGTTTTGTAACCCCGATGATTCGCAATCGGACCGGTTGTTTATTTGGGGTTTTGTAACCCCGGTGATTCGCAATCGGATCGGTTGTTTATTTGGGGTTTTGTAACCCCGGTGATTCGCAATCGGACCGGTTGTTTATTTGGGGTTTTGTAACCCCGGTGATTCGCAATCGGATCGGTTGTTTATTTGGGGTTTTGTAACCCCGGTGATTCGCAATCGGACCGGTTGTTTATTTGGGGTTTTGTAACCCCGGTGATTCGCAATCGGACCGGTTGTTTATTTGGGGTTTTGTAACCCCTGTGATTGTCAATCGGACCGGTTGTTTATTTGGGGTTTTGTAACCCCGATGATTAGCAAACGCATTGGTTGTTTATTTGGGGTTTTGTAACCCCGGTGATTCGCAATCGAACCGGTTGTTTATTTGAGGTTTTGTAACCCCGGTGATTCGCAATCGAACCGGTTTATTTGAGGTTTTGTAACCCCTGTGATTGTCAATCGGACCGGTTGTTTATTTGGGGTTTTGTAACCCCGATGATTAGCAAACGCATTGGTTGTTTATTTGGGGTTTTGTAACCCCGATGATTGTCAACCGTGCCGGTTGTTTATTTGAGGTTTTGTAACCCCGGTGATTCGCAAACGCATTGGTTGTTTATTTGAGGTTTTGTAACCCCGGTGATTCGCAATCGAACCGGTTGTTTATTTGAGGTTTTGTAACCCCTGTGATTGTCAATCGGACCGGTTGTTTATTTGAGGTTTTGTAATTCCTGTGATTGTCAACCGTGCCGGTTGTTTATTTGAGGTTTTGTAACCCCGGTGATTCGCAATCGAACCGGTTGTTTATTTGAGGTTTTGTAACCCCTGTGATTGTCAATCGGACCGGTTGTTTATTTGAGGTTTTGTAACCCCGATGATTGTCAACCGTGCCGGTTGTTTATTTGAGGTTTTGTAACCCCGATGATTCGCAAACGCATTGGTTGTTTATTTGAGGTTTTGTAACCCCGGTGATTCGCAATCGAACCGGTTGTTTATTTGAGGTTTTGTAACCCCTGTGATTGTCAATCGGACCGGTTGTTTATTTGATGTTTTGTAATTCCTGTGATTCGCAATCGGACCGGTTGTTTATTTGATGTTTTGTAACCCCTGTGATTGTCAAACGGACCGGTTGTTTATTTGAGGTTTTGTAACCCCGGTGATTCGCAATCGGACCGGTTGTTTATTTGATGTTTTGTAACCCCTGTGATTGTCAAACGGACCGGTTGTTTATTTGAGGTTTTGTAACCCCGGTGATTCGCAATCGGACCGGTTGTTTATTTGAGGTTTTGTAACCCCTGCGATTGTCAATCGCACCGGTTGTTTTTTTTTGAGGTTTTGTAACCCCTGTGTTTGTCAATCGGACCGGTTGTTTTTTATTGAGGTTTTGTAACCCCTGTGATTGTCAATCGGACCGGGTGTTTATTTGAGGTTTTGTAACCCCGGTGATTCGCAATCGCACCGGTTGTTTTTATTTGAGGTTTTGTAACCCCTGCGATTGTCAATCGCACCGGTTGTTTTTTTTTGAGGTTTTGTAACCCCTGTGATTGTCAAACGGACCGGTTGTTTATTTGAGGTTTTGTAACCCCGGTGATTCGCAATCGGACCGGTTGTTTGAGGTTTTGTAACCCCGGTGATTCGCAATCGGACCGGTTGTTTATTTGAGGTTTTGTAACTCAAGTGACCATTGCACCATTTGGCTTCGTGATGATAACGTAGGCTAAAAACGCCTTTGCCTCGTCCCATAGTTAAAGACCCCATTATTAAACCCCAAACGTCCCTCCCCTCTGTTCGCATTTCCAATCACTCGGCTAATTACGCCTGCTAATGTGACCGGCTCCAATGTCCTGCCTTCCTTCCTTCCTTCCTTCCCCTCCTCGTTCCTTGCCATGTGAACTGCAATATCATATTAATGGACTTTAGCGGCGTCAGTGTCACGTGCGTGCCTCACAATTTGAATGAAGGAACCGTGGTGCACGAGCACCCGTATCCGTGCACAAACACCGACTCCGCGCACAGCTTCGCTCGCGTATGAGCGCCTGACTCAACATCTGAGTCCCTATCGTGCCTAAGTACCTGACTCCACACCTGACTCCACACCGGACTCCACACCGGACTCCACACCGGACTCCACACCGGACTCCACACCGGACTCCACACCGGACTCCACACCGGACTCCACACCTGACTCCACCCCTGACTCCACCCCTGACTCCACCCCTGACTCCACCCCTGACTCCACCCCTGACTCCACCCCTGACTCCACACCTGACTCCACACCTGACTCCACACCTGACTCCACACCTGACTCCACACCTGACTCCACACCTGACTCCACACCTGACTCCCTATCGTGCCTAAGTACCTGACTCCACACCTGACTCCACATCTGAGTCCCTATCGTGCCTGAGCACCCGCGCCTAGGTACCTGACTCCACACCTAAGTCCCTATCGTGCCCGAGCACCCGCGCCTAAGTACCTGACTCGACACCTGAGTCCCTATCGTGCCCGAGCACCCGCGCCTAAGTACCTGACTCCACACCTGAGTCCCTATCGTACCTGAGCACCCGTGCCTAAGTACCTGACTCCACACCTTACTACTGCCACTGGTCTTCACCCTTTGCAATTCTCTTCTTTCCATAAAACTTGCAGAACAATTTTCAGGCCGTGAAACTGACGAGAGAAACCGTGTTCACCACATTGTGGCCACATCCAGTTGTTAAACGGTTGTTGGGGATGTTTGATGATCCTACTAACACTACGATGTTGTTGTCCCACTAACACTACGATGTTGTTGTGCTCGTTTGCGCATCTTCGGAATGACTCATTTGTAAAAGAGCTCAAAATGATTTGCTGGTTATGTGAGGTTCGTTTAATATCATGACAGATTCATATAGTGTATGATCGTGTCATGAGAGGTTCATGCAGTGTATGATCGTGTCATGACAGATTCATATAGTGTATGATCGTGTCATGAGAGGT
Source organism: Myxine glutinosa (assembly GCF_964187855.1). Taxonomy (NCBI): domain Eukaryota; kingdom Metazoa; phylum Chordata; class Myxini; order Myxiniformes; family Myxinidae; genus Myxine; species Myxine glutinosa. Next base: position 7,886,603 of record NC_136261.1, on the reverse strand, counting down.
TCATGCAGTGTATGATCATGTCATGACAGATTCATATAGTGTATGATCGTGTCATGAGAGGTTCATGCAGTGTATGATCGTGTCATGACAGATTCATATAGTGTATGATCGTGTCAGGAGAGGTTCATTGCAGTATATGATCGTGTCATGACAGATTCATATAGTGTATGATCGTGTCATGAGAGGTTCATGCAGTGTATGATCGTGTCATGACAGATTCATATAGTGTATGATCGTGTCATGAGAGGTTCATGCAGTATATGATCGTGTCATGACAGATTCATATAGTGTATGATCGTGTCATGAGAGGTTCATGCAGTGTATGATCGTGTCATGACAGATTCATATAGTGTATGATCGTGTCATGAGAGGCTCATGCAGTGTATGATCGTGTCATGACAGATTCATATAGTGTATGATCGTGTCATGAGAGGTTCATTGCAGTATATGATCGTGTCATGACAGATTCATATAGTGTATGATCGTGTCATGAGAGATTCATGCAGTGTATGATCGTGTCATGACAGATTCATATAGTGTATGATCGTGTCATGAGGTTCATTTCGTCTATGATCGTGTCATGAGAGGTTCATATAGTGTATGATCGTGTCATGAGGTTCATTTCGTCTATGATCGTGTCATGAGAGGTTTATATAGTGTATGGTCGTGTCATGAGAGGTTTATATCGTCTATGATCGTGTCATGAGAGGTTTATATAGTGTATGGTCGTGTCATGAGAGGTTCATGTTGTGTATGATCGTGTCATGAGAGGTTCATGTAATGTATGTTCATGTAATGCCATTTAAACGACATTTTGTTCATGCCATACTCACCTCCAAACTTTTTAAAACGCAGCTGTAAATTGTCATCCTGTTGCGTTGCAGGTAGCGTGAGACGTCCATGTGTGTCCTGTCCCTTGGACGGACATTATACTTGGGTTCCGTCTGTTGGCATTATTTGGTGGATGGTAAACATCCCATGGTGTCCTTCGCAAAGAGTAGGCAAGTTATCGCTGGCACCATGGACAAACGACAAATTCCCCATCTCACCTTAGTTGAACGTCAGGTCTAGACAACCGGGTCGTGAATGATTTGGGCCAACCTTCCCCCGGCCAATCCCATGTGGCCTTCCTAAAGAAGAAGAAGAAGAAGAAGAAGAGGTATACCAATACGCCATGCGCAAAGCTGGGTTAAGCAATTATTGTTTCATTCTGTGTGTTTATCTCGAGTCTGATCAAGTTACGACGTAATTTCAGTTGAACGTTCGATTTTGAAATCTGCAACATGAATCGCAAGACAAATCTCAACATGAGGCCGTAGTTGGATTCGCAGTACTTTGGTTTTGAATTTGGCAAATTGGCCGGAGTCTCGTCGCGAGTGCGCATGCGCAGCAAAGCAATTGCCTCCAGTCTGTCTTGTCAGTTTGGCAGTCAAACAAAATTGAAAGGTATGCCAACCAGGTAACTTGCTGTTTTTAAGGACATCATAAAGGACACAAACGACAGGCACGAAGAACTAATGAAACATGTAAGATGGGGTGGTGTAAAATATGCTGCATCAATATCACTGACGGTAAACCCGTGATGCAATGATTCCAATATGGTGAAGTTCACGAACAAAGATGGTATAGATCGTGCTCGGAAACACAAATACCGTTTAAAAACCCTTCCCGTGTCCTTTTTCTCATGACTGTGTGGGTTAGATGGTCTATAAACTCTCAGGTTACCTGCGCCACTGAAGGTGGGCGGAGGTGATGTTTTCGTGTGTGTGTGTGTGTGTGTGTGTGTGTGTGTGTGTGTGTGTGTGTGTGTGTGTGTGTGTGTGTGTGTGTGTGTGTGTGTGTGTGTGTGTGTGTGTGTGTGTGTGTGTGTGTGTGTGTGTGTGTGTGTTACTCTTCGTCACGGTATCTCTAAAAGCTGTTGACGGATTCGGCCATTCGGTGGGGGTGATGAGGACCAAATGATTCGATTTTGGCGAAGATCCAGATCTGGATATGAGAATTTCTTTTGAGTGATTCTTCACCATTGAGTGATAAAGCCAAAAACGATATACAGTACAGCATGGTATTTCAAAAAGTTGTGGACGAGTTATGTCAAAACGTGGTGGATCGGTTGGGTAAGTGACAAGAACAAGCCGATTCGATTCTGGTTCAGGTCCGAATCCAGATCCGTCCGATCAGTGGGACACAAAACACAAACTGTTCAGCCTGGCAGGGGTATGCGCTCTACCGAGTTCCGGGTGGAGGTATGCGCACTACCGAGCGCTGGGCGGAGGTATGTGCCCTACCGAGAGCCGGGCGGAGGTATGTGCACTACCGAGCGCTGGGCCGAGGTGTGCGCTCTACCGAGTTCCGGGTGGAGGTATGCGCACTACCGAGCGCTGGGCGGAGGTATGCGCACTACCGAGCGCCGGGCGGAGGTATGCGCACTACCGAGCGCCGGGCGGAGGTATGTGCCCTACCGAGAGCCGGGCGGAGGTATGTGCCCTACCGAGCGCTGGGCCAAGGTGTGCGCGCTCCCGAGTGCCGGGCCGAGGTATGCGCCCTACTGAGCGCTGGGCCGAGGTGTGCGTGCTCCCGAGTGCCGGGCCGAGGTGTGTGCCCTACCGAGCGCTGTGCGGAGGTGTGCGCGCTCCCGAGTGTCGTTCCAGTCATATGGCTTTTGGACAAGTCATTTATTCATAATCGATTGAAAGACCAAATACTGCAATGGTCATGAAAAGTCTAATTTTTTCATTCCTGCTCATTTGGATCTCTTGCAGAATTCGTACAAAACCCACATTTAAAACCTCTGTGCATTAGATGCGGTGGTTGGTGGCCGGTTCATGCTTTTTCCTGAGGTAGTGATTCTCTATTAACGAGCGAGTGCTTTACCAATGGAGCATCTAGTTGATTATTAGTTTCATAGTGTTTATGCATGGAAAACATCCCTTTACTTACTGTGTACAATATAATGATGAATTTTATTTACCCAGGGTACCTCCACGTGGTGCATGTTGTTGTTGTTGTTGTTGTTGTTGTTGTTGTTGTATAGCCCATGACAGTTCTCTCGTACAAGCCCGCAGCACGGAGTCAGCCGATAGATCTCGCAGGAGTGACCCAGACATAGTGACCCACATATGTATTTATCGTTATTTAAAATAAAAAAAAACGCTTCTGTACACCGCCCTTGAGGCTCTTTGCCAGCCACCGTCTACAATTCCAATAGAAGACATAATTCCTCTTTCATGGAAAGAGTTTTCGAGTTTGTTTTATCCTCAAAAATAGACCGTAGTGAACACACATTCGTGTTCAAAGATTGGCCTTTAAAACCCGACTCACATCGTCCTTATGATGGGGGACAGACATCTGTACAAACACAATCTGATATTGTTTTATATGGTAGATTTGTGTTTTTATTTTTATTTTTAATAACAATGACGCATGCGATTTTTAATGTTTAATTTATATTTTTAATGTATATATATATATACACTACCGGTCAAAAGCTTTAGAACACCTCAATTTTTCCAGTTTTTATTGAAATTTATGCAGTTTAATGTCCAGTGAATAAGCTGAAATGGTACAAAGGTAAGCAGTTAACTGCACGAGGTAAAAAAAAAAAAAAAAAAAAAAGTTTAGGTTAGCAAAAACGGGAAAATAATGTAAATTGCACAGTTACATTGTAAAACAAGTTCAAAAAGTTTTAATGAAAACAAAAGCCGCGTCGATGTTACACAATGCCTAGATGCAGCTGTGCCTATAACGTCGATGTTATAGGCACAGGACATTCCTATTGATTCGATTACTTGATGTTATTTTTGTGCAAAGTGAAAATATATCTCGGCAATTTCCCGTGTGTGGCGACGAATTTTTAATATATCTCGGCATTTTCCCGACTGTTATTTCAGGCGGTGTATGACTGACCATGCCGCGATTTAAAAAAAATATATCTCGGCAATTTCCCGTGTGTGGCGACACGTGAACGAAGCTATGCTCCTCTCTCCACATTATTGTGACGACGTAGAAATTAAATATTTCATCGTGACGATTGTCATCAAATGGACAAATTTTTAATATATCTCGGCATTTTCCCGTCTGTTATTTCAGGCGGTGTATGACTGACCATGCCGCGGTTTAAAAAATATATATCTCGGCAATTTCCCTTATGTGGCGACACGTGAACGAAGCTATGCTCCTCTCTCCACATTATTGTGACGACGTAGAAATTAAATATTTCATCGTGACGATTGTCATCAAATGGACGAATTTTTAATATATCTCAGCATTTTCCCGTCTGTTATTTCGGGCGGTGTATGACTAACCATGCCGCGATTTAAACAAAATATATATATATCTCGGCATTTTCCCGTCTGTTATTTCGGGCGGTGTATGACTGACCATGCCGCGATTTAAAAAATATATATCTCAATGGACTTGAAGTTACAGGCCTTTGAGAATTCATTTCGTTCTATAAAGGGCAACTTTCATCAGATTTTCTTCCCGTTTTTTTTCAACCGAGTCTAAAACTATGTTAGCGACTGTGAAAAATGAAATGATATATCGAATTTGATTTGAAATAAAACTGTGTGAGAGAGGAAGACACCACGGGCCTACAAAACAGGCCTCAAAGCTATGCGAGTTAATAAAATGGTGGATATTTGTTTATATGAAGCCTCTCCCACAATGGGTGGAGCTATGGTTCCCAGAATGGGTGGAGCTTTGAGGTTTTCTCTTCTCTGTGTTACATATCTATGTGAATTAATATTCAGATCTTTGCTTATCCATGTGTAGTATATTAAGGGTTGTTGTGATTGGAGGGTCAGGAGCCCTTCTGAACCAGTGGCCGGAAACGGAAGTGACCGGAAACGGAAGAGGAAACGACACGAGGAAAAAAGGACGAGTATTCTTCTTGTTCTTCCTCGCCCCGCTCGGACGAAAGGTGGCCTCGACCTTGCGCTGCGTGACAAAGCGGCGTTCCGAAGCCCGTCTGGCGAGAGGAGTGCGGGGCCTGGTACGATACCGACCCGGTGGAGACGTCAAGTTGACGTGGGGCCGGGCATCGACCCCGCGTCTGGTACCGTTCGCGGCCCCGTCTAAAAAGACGCGTATGAGTCGCAGGTTGGGGCCTAGCACGCCTGGCAAGTGGCGTGGGGCTTTTGGCTTGCTTTACCGCGCCCGCTCCGCGTAGCCACGAGAGGCTGCAGCCGCGGGGCCTGGTACGATACCTGCCCGGTGGAGACGTCCACCCGGGGTTCGTTTAACCGCCCGAGTGCGGCGACGCCGACTATCATCTTGGTCAGGAGGGGCCCAGAGACATTGTGCGGGACCGAGACCATAAGGGTGTCGTGAGTACTCACCGGGACACACGTATATAGGATGGCCATCTTATTCATAGTGAATTGATTGTCATTGAAAGATTGTTGATGGTGGTGTATTGTTGATTGCTCGGGGAAAATCTCCGTGGTTGTGTCATTGGAAATTGTATGGTATCAGTACCATTGGGAAATATATTCTTGAACATCAGTGTCTCGTGGGTGGAATTCATAGGGATTGCGTTGCGAAAGCGCATCTATATAATACTACTTTCTGGCGAAGGTCCTCTCACGGTCCGGGGGTCACCGAGACCAGGTAGTCACCGAGGGGACCACGTAACAGAATTGGGGGCTCGTCCAAATTACGATTTGCGGTTTCGCAATTGGGTCTACGTCCGGGATCTAAAATTGTATAAAATAATAAAATAATAATTTTTTATTAATTAAAATTTATTAATTAATTATTAATTGGTAATTATTTTTTTTTTGAGAAATTGGGGTAAAGTCTTGGGTGAAGGTTAACAGGTGTTAACGATAGGCACCATGTCGTTTGTGGCACAGAACTTTGGGGTAACCCCGAGTGAGGCACAGTTCCGAGCGTTGCTAAAGTCGGACCTCTTGAAATTGGCCAAACATTTTAACTTGGAGGTCCGAACTAATTTGAGGAAGGCAGAGTTGCAGGCCACGGTGATACAATCTATGGTGGGATTAGGAACACTAGGGCATGCCCGTACTATATATAAGCTAGGACGTGCCCGTACGTGGGTGCCCGTTCCTTGCCAAAAAAAAAAAAAAAAAAATTTGTGTAGGGGTGTGTGTGTGTAAACATCCTAGGGCGTGCCCGTACGTGGGTGCAAAAAAACATGCGTGCAAACAACAACAAAAAAAATCTTTGAAACCACGTGGCAGTAACGACCACAGAACCCCCCCCCCCCCCTCTATTTACATGAATGGTTTGGTCCATTCGCAACGACCACAGAACCCCCCCCTCTATTTACATGCAATGGTTTGGTCCATTCGCAACGCCAAAGCGAACGGCGAACGGCTAAATCGCCATAGCTCGGTAAGTACTTGTCCGATTAATTTCAAACCTTGAAAAGGCACATCCTCGGGTCCCCAGCAATATACCTGGCAAGTTTAAAGTATATCGGACCCGTGGTTGTCGAGAAACAGCGGTCACAGACAAACATACAAACACACATACACACATACACACATACACACATACACACAGAGATTAATGGAATTATAGATAGATGGGACGAGTTAGCCTGGGAGTGGCTACCCGAAGAACCAGAAGACGTTGAGCTCCGGAAACTGGAGTTGCAGTTACGGAGCCAGGAATGGATTAAAGAAGAAGAAAGGAAAGCAGAAAAGGAAAGAGCAGAAGAAGAAAGGAAAGCAGAAGAGAGGAGGGAAGAGAAACAAGCGGAGGAAAGGAGAGTGGAACGACAACTCCAGGAAAGGTTAAAAGAAGAAGAAAGGAAAGCAGAAGCAGAGGAAAGGAGAGTGGAACGAGAACTCCAGGAAAGGTTAAAAGAAGAAGAAAGGAAAGCAGAAGCGAGGAGAGAAGAGACACAAGCAGAGGAAAGGAGAGTGGAACGAGAACTCCAGGAAAGGTTAGAAGACAAAAAAGCAGAGGAAAGGAGAGTGGAACGAGAACTCCAGGAAAGGTTGGAAGAGAAAACAGCACAAGAAAGAACCGAGGAAAGGAGAGTGGAAAGAGAACTCCAGGAAAGAAGAGAAAAGGAACAAGCAGAGGAAAGGAGAGCTGCAAGGGACCTCGAAGCAGAGGAGAGAAAAGCGGAAAGGGAATTAAAGGAACGTGACATGGAGCTTCAGCAAGAAATCAAATTCAAGGAGCTGGAGTTAATGAGAGAACGGGGAGAGGCACCACCCTTGCTGACGGGGTCGACACCTAACCAGAAAACCTGGGATGTGGGCAGACATGTGAGGCTGGTTCCACCGTTCAGTGAAAAGGATGTCGCGAAATTTTTCCCACACTTTGAGAAAGTGGCTCGACAATTAAACTGGCCGGAGGAGGCCTGGACCATACTCGTGCAAAGTGTGCTGGTGGGGAAAGCTCAGGAAATTTATTCGGCGCTACCAATGGACCAATGTGCAGATTATGAGGTACTGAAGAAGCACATCCTCAAGGCCTATGAGTTGGTGCCGGAAGCTTACAGGCAAAAATTCAGGAATGCCAGGAAGAGGGAGAGTGAGACCCATGTGGAGTTTGCCAGAGTGAAAGAAAACATGTTTGATCGGTGGTGTGAGTCAAAAGGAGTCGGGAAAGACTTCGAAACATTGCGGGACTTGATCCTGGTGGAGGAATTCCAGCAGTGTGTCCACGAGGACATCAAAGTGTACCTGCAGGAAAAGAAAGTACCAAAGTTGTGGGACGCAGCCACCATGGCAGATGATTATGCCTTAACCCACCGAATAGGGGTCCATGAACCTACCTCCTCGCCTAGATCTCCGCAGGGGAGGTGGGGAACAGCAGGTGCGGAGAACGACAATACATGGCGGCGGCCTCGAGAGGATGAGGGGGACAACGCGGATACCCCACCTGTTCGAAGTCAGAGGGCTGTGGGCCCAAGACCAACTTATTTTTCAGGGGGCCCGAGGCAGACCACGAGTTTTTCCTCCGGGCCTACTTGCGCGTTTTGCAAAAAACCTGGACACTTGATGTCCAGTTGTTACCTCATGAAAAGGGACAACCCAGAGCGGAGTCCGACTATTACCACTCCGAATGCGATGGCTAGCGTAAGAAATCGCCATCAAAAGGGTTACCAACCATTTATTTCAGAGGGGTTTGTGTCACGGGATGGAGCCTCGACTAACCGGAAACCGGTTAGGATATTGAGGGACACAGGGGCACATCAATCTTTAATGCTTGAAGGCATTTTGCCATGGTCCGAGGAGACGGCAACGGGGGATAGTGTTCGTTTACAGGGGATTGGGGGCGGTGTTAGTGCTCCCCTTCATGTCATCCATTTGGAGTCCGATTTGGTGTCAGGACCGGTCACCGTCGGTTTACAAGCCACGCTTCCTGTAGAGGGTGTATCTGTGGTTATCGGGAATGATTTGGCCGGGGGTCAAGTTTATGGTAACCTGAGGGTTGGTCAAGAGCCCAGCAGGGAAAATAACACCACACCAGCTCGGGATGGCGACAAAAGTGCCAAGTTATTTGTAGGGGGACTGAACTTCAAAACAGAGGAAGAAGTTCTGACCTCTGTCTTCAACAGATATGGGCCGCTGGTGGACGTGCGGTTGGTAAGAGACTGGGAAACGCAACAGTCCAGAGGGTTCGGCTTTGTCACGTTTGCCAGCACCAAAGACGCCAGAGAGGCAGAGAAGAATTGGAATGGCAAGGATTTGGAGGGTCGGACCATAACAGTAGGGAAGGCATTTCGTAGGCGTCGAGAGGTCTACAGGAGAGGACAACTGGGCGGTAGTTTTGGTGGTGGCCGCAATCAATATTATTATGGAGGCTCCCTGAGTTACGGCAGCTCCCGAAGGAAGGATTGGCAAAGTAGTGGCCGAGAAGGAGACCGCTATTCGTGGGACTACAGGGACAAGGGGTCCCACCATAATTATTAGGGAAGTTCTGAGAAGTTGAAGCACTGAATGCGGCGGAGCCGCTGAGCCAAGATTCCTACACGGATTAACCGGGAACGCCGTTCCTAAAGGCGTCCATATAGGGAACTTTCATGCACGGACTAACCGTGAACTCCACGTTCCTCAAGGCGCCCATGTAGAGAACTTTCCTGCACGGACTAACCGTGAACTTCACGTTCCTAAAGGCATCCATGTAGTGAATACTCGGCTTGGCCTCCCGGAAAAAGTGCTATCGAGTTGCGTAACTTTGGATCTTTGATCAACCCCTTAACCTTCATTCACAAGAAGCTGACGGTCAAAGTCAGAGGGTCAGGAGAGGGAGTTTGATTTGGCAGGGACAATGTCGTTGCTGGTGTTTAGTCCAGAGGGAGTAATCTGGGGGTTTTGTGAGAGTTTGTTGCTTTATTTTTGAGTTGGGATAATTGTTGCCCAGGGGAACTGAGGATTTGGGGGTTGAGTTATCTGGTTTATTTATCCAAGTTGGCCGGCAACGAAAGTTTTCGCTGGGGTCAAACTTTCTTTCTTGAAGGGGGGGAGTGTTACATATCTATGTGAATTAATATTCAGATCTTTGCTTATCCGTGTGTAGTATATTAAGGGTTGTTGTGATTGGAGGGTCAGGAGCCCTTCTGAACCAGTGGCCGGAAACGGAAGTGACCGGAAACGGAAGAGGAAACGACACGAGGAAAAAAGGACGAGTATTCTTCTTGTTCTTCCTCACCCCGCTCGGACGAAAGGTGGCCTCGACCTTGCGCTGCGTGACAAAGCGGCGTTCCGAAGCCCGTCTGGCGAGAGGAGTGCGGGGCCTGGTACGATACCGACCCGGTGGAGACGTCAAGTTGACGTGGGGCCGGGCATCGACCCCGCGTCTGGTACCGTTCGCGGCCCCGTCTAAAAAGACGCGTATGAGTCGCAGGTTGGGGCCTAGCACGCCTGGCAAGTGGCGTGGGGCTTTTGGCTTGCTTTACCGCGCCCGCTCCGCGTAGCCACGAGAGGCTGCAGCCGCGGGGCCTGGTACGATACCTGCCCGGTGGAGACGTCCACCCGGGGTTCGTTTAACCGCCCGAGTGCGGCGACGCCGACTATCATCTTGGTCAGGAGGGGCCCAGAGACATTGTGCGGGACCGAGACCATAAGGGTGTCGTGAGTACTCACCGGGACACACGTATATAGGATGGCCATCTTATTCATAGGGAATTGATTGTCATTGAAAGATTGTTGATGGTGGTGTATTGTTGATTGCTCGGGGAAAATCTCCGTGGTTGTGTCATTGGAAATTGTATGGTATCAGTACCATTGGGAAATATATTCTTGAACATCAGTGTCTCGTGGGTGGAATTCATAGGGATTGCGTTGCGAAAGCGCATCTATATAATACTACTTTCTGGCGAAGGTCCTCTCACGGTCCGGGGGTCACCGAGACCAGGTAGTCACCGAGGGGACCACGTAACATCTGCAAGAAGAAGAAGAAGAAGAAGAAGAACAACAACAACAACAACAACAGCGGAGGGCACTCTATGAGCAGCGTCTGCGACGCGGCTAAAAAAGGCCTTATTCAGGGAACAAGTAATGGGTTAACAACTTACAGCTGTTCTGCATCAATGTAAGTAAATTAAGCCTTGAAAGTTGATGCAAACAATTCCTACAGGTGTCCCAACCTCTGCTGATTACTTGATTACAAACCCCCTGTCTGTATAAAAGCAGTATTGGAACAGACTGTTATTACACTGTCTGAAGCATTATTTGGAGAATATTGCACTGCAGGAAGTAGTACATTGGAAACTGGAGGGAACTCTGAGAGGAAGACGTCTGGCAGACCCAAAGACACCGGAATCAGAAGACAAGTTTCTGAGAGTCAACAGCTTGCGTAATAGGCGGCTCACAGGACACAGCTTCAAGCACAGCTTAACACTGGTCGAAGTAAGCAAGTAAGTCTCAGTTTCAACTGTGAAGAGAAGACTTTGAGCTGCATGTTTGACAGGTCGAGTGGGAGTAAGAAAGCCATTGCTAAGATGGCAAAATAAGAAAAAAAGGCTTGCCTGGGCCATTAAGCACCGCCAGTGGACTACTGAAGACTGGAAGAAGGTCTTATGGACCGATGAATCAAAATTTGAAATCTTTGGTTTATCACGCAGGGTTTTGTACGCCATTGAGTAGGCGAAATGATGGTTCCTCAGTGTGTGACACCAACTGCCAAACATGGAGGAGGAAGCTTTATGGTCTGGGGCTCTTTTGCTGGATCCAGAGTCGGCGACTTGCACAGAGTGACTGGCACCCTGAACCAAAAGGGCTACCACAGCATTTTGCAGCGCCATGCAATACCCTCTGGTATACGCCTCGTTGGTCAGGGGTTCATCCTACAGCAAAATAATGACACTAAACACACCTCCAGGCCATGTCAAAACTACCTTGGAGGAAGAGAACAAGACGGTAGGCTTCAAATCATGGAATGGCCATCACAGTCTCCAGACTTAACCCCCATCGAGCTGGTTTGGGGTGAACTGGACAGAAAGGTGAAAGCAAAGCAACCTACAAGTGCAACACATTTGTGGGAACTTCTGCAACAGTGTTGGGAGGAACTTCCCGAACAATATTTGATTTCCATTGTAGAAAGAATGCCACAAGTGTGTTCGGCGGTTATATCTGCAAAAGGTGGCTACTTTGCTGAGTCAAAAATTTAAATTAAATTTTGTTAAACAAAATGATTCTATGATTTCTTTTTTATCTCCAATTGTTTATTTGTTCTTTGCTTAATTTCAGGGTACATTGAGACATTAAACTGCGTAAATTTCAATAAAAACTGGAAAAATTGAGGTGTTATAAAACTTTTGACCGGTAGGGTAGATATATTAATTAACTAAAATTCCAAAATTTATTACCACGTGCATGCGAAGTAAAAAGTGGGGTTAAGCAATTGTTTCACTTCTGTTTCTGTCTGTCTACAAACATCAGTTCATGATCGATGAACAACTTGTTAAGTAAGTGTTTGGTTTGAAAACCAGGTTGTCACACCTTGATGACGTCGGCAGGGACTCCTTTGTATGGAAGGAGAAAAAGGTATTTCATCCTGATCACCTGACCCCATTTTTGGGAGGCTGTTTCCCCATTTTACACAAATCCCCATTTTTTATAATCCCGTTAAAATAAAAAGTTTCATTTTTGCCCATCGATGGCATCACATCCACAAAAGTACTCGGATGTTTGTTTATTATTTACAAAGTCCGATTTATATTTAACTTTACAACAGTATTCAGTGAGAGCGGACAAAGAACTCAGGTCTCAGAGTCCCATTTATATACAACATACATGTGCGCAGTTTACATCCCTCCTTGTGCAGGATGGGCAGCATGGGCAGCATGCTCGATGGTTGTGCAGGTGGGAGTTGTGTCATGGGGATGAGGTTTTGTGGTGCAGGGTGAGGGGTCGTGAAGGGTGAGGGGTCGTGAGGAGTGAGGGGTCGTGAAGGGTGAGGGGTCGTGAGGAGTGAGGGTTCGTGAAGTGAGGGGTCGTGACGCAGGTTGTAGAACGGTTAATCTGTTTGTTCTGTATACTCGGCACTTGTTAATGCAACAACGACAATGACCATCGACGTGACATGACAAATGAGAGTTTACAATGCCAATCACATGCACGTTCTGTCGATGGCCAATCACATGCACGTTCTGTCGATGGCCAATCACATGCACGTTCTGTCGATGGCCAATCACATGCACGTTCTGTCGATGGCCAATCACATGCACGTTCTGTCGATGGCCAATCACATGCACGTTCTGTCGATGGCCAATCACATGCACGTTCTGTCGATGGCCAATCACATGCACGTTCTGTCGATGGCCAATCACATGCACGTTCTGTCGATGGTCAATCACATGCACGTTCTGTCGATGGCCAATCACATGCACGTTCTGTCGATGTCCAATCACATGCACGTTCTGTCGATGGTCAATCACATGCACGTTCTGTCGATGGTCAATCACATGCACGTTCTGTCGATGGCCAATCACATGCACGTTCTGTCGATGGCCAATCACATGCACGTTCTGTCGATGGCCAATCACATGCACGTTCTGTCGATGGTCAATCACATGCACGTTCTGTCGATGGTCAATCACATGCACGTTCTGTCGATGGCCAATCACATGCACGTTCTGTCGATGGCCAATCACATGCACGTTCTGTCGATGGCCAATCACATGCACGTTCTGTCGATGGCCAATCACATGCACGTTCTGTCGATGGCCAATCACATGCACGTTCTGTCGATGGCCAATCACATGCACGTTCTGTCGATGGCCAATCACATGCACGTTCTGTCGATGGTCAATCACATGCACGTTCTGTCGATGGCCAATCACATGCACGTTCTGTCGATGGCCAATCACATGCACGTTCTGTCGATGGCCAATCACATGCACGTTTTGTCGATGGCCAATCACATGCACGTTTTGTCGATGGCCAATCACATGCACGTTTTGTCGATGGCCAATCACATGCACGTTTTGTCGATGGCCAATCACATGCACGTTTTGTCGATGGCCAGTCACATGCACGTTCTGTCGATGGCCAATCACATGCACGTTCTGTCGATGGCCAATCACATGCACGTTTTGTCGATGGCCAATCACATGCACGTTTTGTCGATGGCCAATCACATGCACGTTCTGTCGATGGCCAATCACATGCACGTTCTGTCGATGGCCAATCACATGCACGTTTTGTCGATGGCCAATCACATGCACGTTTTGTCGATGGCTAATCACATGCACTTTTGTCGATGGCTAATCACATGCACTTTTGTCGATGGCTAATCACATGCACGTTTTGCCGATGGCTAATCAAATGCACGTTTTGTCGATGGCTAATCACATGCACGTTTTGTCGATGTACTATCGGATGAGGATGACTGAGCACTTCGACACAAGTTCATAAGAGAACTGACTTGATCTCAAATCTGAAGAAAATCACTTTTTACCTTTTTCAAAACTTTAGCGCGATTGTTGTGGCATCAGGATGTACGCACCATCCTCGCCATGCTGTGTACCAGCCTCACTGTGTCCCATCCCAGCCTCGCTATGTGTGTGTCCCATGCCAGCTTCGCCGTTGGTGTCCCATGCCAGCCTAGGGGTGCTTGTCCTTTTCTAGCCTAGGGGAGTATGCCCCATGCCAGGGTTGCTGCACATGTCCCGTGCCAGCCTCTCCGTGCATATAAGGCCAGCCTCAGTGTGCGTGTCCTGTGCCATCCTCGCCATGTGTCACATGCCAGCCTAGGCACATGCTCTGTGCCAGCCTAAAGTTGCATGTCCCATGCCAGCCTCGCCGTGAATGTCCTGTGCCAGTTTCGCCGTGTGTGTCCCATGCCAGTTTCGCCGTGTGTGTCCCATGCCAGCTTCGCCGTGTGTGTCCCATGCCAGCTTCGCCGTGTGTGTCCCATGCCAGCTTCGCCATGTGTGTCCCATGCCAGCCCAGGGGCACAAGATCCTTGCCAGTCTAGGAGTACATTCCCCATTGCCCCATGCCAGTCTCGCCATGTGTACCCTGTGCCAGCCTAAGAGTGCGTGTCCCATGCCAGTCTCGCCGTGTGTGTGCTGTGCCAGCCTAGAGGTGCGTGTCCCAAACTGTCCCATACCAGCCTCACCGTGTGTGTCCCAACTGTCCCATGCCAGCCTAGTGGTGCATGTCCCATGCCATCTTCGCTCCGTGTGCCCTGTGCCAGCCTAGGAGCACAAGATCCGTGCCAGTCTAGGAGTGCATGCCCCATGCCAGTCTCGCCATGTGTGTCCTGTGCCAGCCTAGGGGTGCGTGTCCCATGACAGCCTCGCCATGTGTGTCCTGTGCCAGCCTCGGGGTGCGTGTCCCGTGCCAACCTCGCCATGCATATATTGCCAGCCTCGGTGTGTGACGCAGCTGTAATTTCCGGCGTTCCGAGATTCTGATGAGATGCGTAATGACGCTTAGACGGGGCTTGTCCGGCGCACAGACGACGGATTAGCTCGGCCAGATGGAGCATGTGCTCCCTGGGCCGCAATAAGCCTACACCGAGACTTTGATATCAAACCGAGCACTTTTCCCCGTCGGGCCGCTGCTACTGATCCCAAGTCCAACGGGACACAGAATCTCCCAAAATGGGAACCAGAGCTCGTCCGCATTTCTGTAATCATTCAATAACCCATCAAAGGTACTCATTCAACACACGTGTATGAACAATATGTGATCCAACTTTTGTCATCAAAATGTCCGTGTAATACATCAGAGGTACAAACACACCTGATGCCTCTTGTCCAACTGCCAGATTCGGTCTTCTTGAACACTTTTCAAAGCACGACCTTTATTGCTATTTATTTTATTTTTAACCAGATGTATAAGATGTAAACGCCCCCCTTCCGCCCCCCCCCTTCCCTCCCCAAATCTCGAATTCCACTTTACTTTTTACCTTCGCTGTTCTGTAAGCGCCTCGAGCTTGTACCCGTAGCTCGGAGATCCTTGAATTAGTGAGTTTAACATTAAGAGATTTCTCTCCGTTCCAATACCTCACTTTTAAACCACATATGGCCCTCTTATTACCCCCGCCACCAAAGGTGGATGGAGGTTGTTTTCACCCCTGTCTGTTTGTCTGTCCGTTTGTTTGTGAACAAAATATCTCAAAAAGTTGTTGGCGGATTCGGACGAAATTTGGCAGAGATGTAGCGAATGAGACAAAGACAAAATTATTAGATTTTGGTGAAGATCCGGATTCGGATCCGACTACTATAATTTTTGTCCCCCGTCGCACCGCGGAGCAAAAGGGGGACTATGGTTTTCCCCTCCGTCCGTGTGTGCGTGCGTAAGTGAAGGACCAAATTCGAATCTGGTGTGTGGGTTTATCCAGGCACAAGGAAGAACGCTATTGAAAATTGGGTCGCCACGTCAAAATCCAAGATGGCCGCCGCCATGAATATCTGAACATTGTGAGCGGAATATCTTGAAAAATAAACGAAGTACCAACTTCTAATCTGCTGTGTGGGTTTATCCAGGCATAAGGAAGTACGCTATTGAAAATTGGGTCGCCACGTCAAAATCCAAGATGGCCGCCGCCATGAATATCTGAACCTTGTGAGCGGAATATCTTGAAAAATAAACGAAGTACCAACTTCTAATCTGCTGTGTGGGTTTATCCAGGCATAAGGAAGTACGCTATTGAAAATTGGGTCGCCACGTCAAAATCCAAGATGGCCGCCGCCATGAATATCTGAACATTGTGAGCGGAATATCTTGAAAAATAAACGAAGTACCAACTTCTAATCTGCTGTGTGGGTTTATCCAGGCATAAGGAAGTACGCTATTGAAAATTGGGTCGCCACGTCAAAATCCAAGATGGCCGCCGCCATGAATATCTGAACCTTGTGAGCGGAATATCTTGAAAAATAAACGAAGTACCAACTTCTAATCTGCTGTGTGGGTTTATCCAGGCATAAGGAAGTACGCTATTGAAAATTGGGTCGCCACGTCAAAATCCAAGATGGCCGCCGCCATGAATATCTGAACATTGTGAGCGGAATATCTTGAAAAATAAGCGAAGTACCAACTTCTAATCTGGTGTGTGGGTGTATCTCGCCATAAGAAAGAACGCTATTGAAAATTGGGTCGCCACGTCAAAATCCAAGATGGCCGCCGCCATGTATGTCTGAACCTTGTGAGCGGAATATCTTGAAAAATAAGCGAAGTACCAACTTCTAATCTGGTGTGTGGGTGTATCTACGCATGAGGGAGAACGCTATTGACAATTGGGTCGCCACATAAAAATCCAAGATGGCCGCCTTGCGTCTTCCACTTTGTCAACTCACATCACTTCAACGACGGGGGACCCAGGCGTAACGCTTGCTTAAGTGATTCTTCACCGTTGGGAGATAGGTCCAAAAACGATACATAGCAGGATATCTCAAAAGGTTATGGACGGATTTGGACGAAACTTGGTGGACAGGTTGGGTGTCTCACAAGGACAATTCGATTCGATTTTGGTGAAGATCTGAATATTGATTCGGATATGAGAAGTATTTAATCTTTAAGTGATTCTTCACCTTTGGGAAATTGGGCCAAAAACGATACATAGCGGGATATCTCAAAAAGTTGTGGACAGATTTGGACGAAACTTGGTGGAGAGGTTGTGTGTGTGATAAGGACGATTTGATTGGATTTTGGTGAAGATCTGAATATGGATTCGGATATGAGAATTATTTAATTTTTAAGTGATTGTTCACCATTGGGAGATCGGGCCAAAAACGAAACACGTCAATTTTAATCTTGATGAAATGGACAATTTGCAGGATCAATGGCAACCTTTTTTTTTGGGTGGGGGGTGTATTTTGTAAGTATTGTGTTCTGCATGACGTCTTCTTGTTTGTCTGTTTGTCTGTCTGTGAACAAGATATCTCAAAAAGATGTGGACGGATTCGGACGACATTTGGCATAGCGGGATATCTCAAAAAGTTATGGATAGATTTGGACGAAAGTTGGTGGACAGGTTGGGTGTCTCACAAGGACAATTCGATTCGATTTTGGTGAAGATCTGAATATTGATTCGGATATGAGAATTATTTAATTTTTAAGTGATTCTTCACCATTGGGAGATCAGGCCAAAAACGATACATAGCGGGATATCTCAAAAGGTTGTGGACAGATTTGGACGAAACTTGGTGGAGATGTTGTGTGTGTGTGTGATAAGGACGATTTGAATGGATTTTGGTGAAGATCTGAATATGGATTCGGATATGAGAATTATTTAATTTTTCAAGTGATTCTTCACCATTGGGAGATCGGGCCAAAAACGATACCTAGCAGGATAACTCAAAAAGTTATGGATGGATTTGGACGAAACTTGTTAGACACGTTTTTTTTTTTTTGTTTGTTTTTTTGTATACTGAATCGAGGCTCGTGAAAGAGCTGACATTTACTTCACAAACAAATCAACCAGACAAACAAAATATATAAAAAGAGGGAGCGGAAGACAAGAGAAGGGGAAGCACACAAACACTTGAGAGCACACAACATTTAAGAGCAGGGAGATGTGTGGGAGGGAGAGGGCTTTGGGGGAGGAGGCGTGGGAAGGGGGGGGGGGGTGGGAGAAGTATAAAACACAAGGACACCAAGGACTTCCAGGACAGAAGTTGGTATTTCAAAAAAGTGGAATTGGGGTGAAATTAGCGGGGATAGAAAAGATCAAGGTTTTGGATGGGGGAAGATAAGAGATGGTGGTGAACAGCTGTTTTAAAGACCTGGAGGGTGGAGTGGGATTGAAGGGAGTGAGGGAGTTTGTTCCAGAGGTGGGAGAAAAGAGGAATGAAGGAGTGAAGGTGAGCAGAAAGTCTTGATTTTGGCAGTTTAACCATAAGAGGGTTGCAGGCAGATCTTGTGCGACCTGTATGAATATTTGGGGGACAGAGCCCAGAGAGAGCTGGGGGTGCAAGGCCAGAGAGGAGTCGGTAGAAGACGGAAAGACCACCAACCTGCCTGCGGTGAGTGAGTGAAAGGCCCTTGGAGATAGCTTCATCGAGGGAGATTCCAATGATTCTGAACGCTTTGGTTTCAACAGCGTGAAGACGAGCTAGGTGTGAGGCAGGAGCACCGGCCCAGAGGGGAGAGGTTGTGTGTCTGACAAGGACGATTCGATTCAATTTTGGTGAAGATCCGGATCCGGTTAGTAGAATTTTTTTTAAAGTGCTTCTTCACCATTGAGTGACATGGCCAACCAGGTGGAGGTATTCTCTCTTCTGAGTGCCGTTATAGTTCCCTCATTCAAGGCTTTTCCCCTCATTTTCTACAAACGATACACATCCACGTTGCCTTCACCAACCTCCGGTGGCCTTCGACCTTCTGCAACAACTCGCACGTACAAATCGGTCTCTTCATCCATCTTCATTCCTCTTTATCCTGAATCTACATTCCTCCTCCATTCATCAACCTTCCCGTCCCTCCAACATGCTCATCCGGAGTCACAACACCTGTCCATTTGGCAATGTAAGCGTTTTTACGTTTAAGAAGCACGTCCATCTCGGTTGTCGGTCGAGTTATGTCCATTTAATCCAGGTTGTCACATCAGATAGTAATGTCTATGTCTTGAGTAGGAGCTGTGAGCATTCTTCCTCGTGTTAGACGTGTCCAGACGCACTACCGCATGCCATCGTGTTTTTAGCGAGGAGAGCGGAGAGTGAAGCACACACGTGTTTGTTTTAACACTTCATTAGAGCATCTGGATTTCTTTTACACGTTCCTTTGCATTCATAAATATCTTTTTATCTTTTCTTTTGACATAATGTGCAATTTCGTTACCGTCATAAAGAAAACTTAGTTTGGCCTTGTATTTAGGGTTAAATGCATAAACCCAACAGGCAGTCCTTGTATTACTACTACAACTACTACTACTACTTTCACTTTGTTAACAGCCACAATTATTACCACCTTTCTTGTTGGGTCAGCCAGTCGGTGGATGTTTTTGGCCCAAGGCTTTCACGAACCGACTGGCCAGGCCTGTCCTTCAACTGAAGGTGGCAGGAATTAGTAATTTGTTCAGAGTGACGGCGATAACTCGCCTACTTTTCATTGAAAACACTGCGGGGATCTTTAACGTCCACCAGCTATTGCTAGCAGACGGGACAGCCAGCTAAATGTCCATTTGAGGGACGGCGCACTTTGAGATGCCACGCCATACCTGCAAAACTTACCGAGCCAACCGTTTATAGTCTGATCGTGAATCGAACCCCGATGAGACGATTCAAAGTTATCTTCCAGCAATTGTACAACCATTTAAATTGAACTTTAACAACCACATTTGGCCTTGGCCACAGACTTACTGATCAACCCCCTTTCCCCAGGAAGCGTTCGCGAGTTCCCTCCATCTATGTTTCATCATATCTGTGGGTTCTTCTCAATTTCTCATAAGGTCGCTCTATACGAGGTATCGGTTTAAGGTGCTGTACTTTGGAGATGTTCGTTAGATCCTTTTCATGTGCTTTATCACAATTTATAGTGGGGCATGTTTGCAGGAGCTGGGGTACATCCTATGTACATGAGTGATCGAAGTTGGGTCTTCATACAGCTGTAATTACTATTTACCCCTGGCACACGAAGCAAAAAGCAGGGTTAAGCAATTGGTTCACTTATGTCTGTCTGTCCGTCCATCCATAAACATGAGTTTATGATCGAGGAACAACTTGATTTAAATTTAATGTTATATTTTGACCATTAATTGGATCGCGAACCTTTAGTTTAGCCGTACTTTGGCTCTGATTTCGTCTCGATCTATATGCGCAGAGAGGAGGCAGATTTTTTTTATTTTAACTCAAATTCAAACAAACATGGCATTCAAACAAAATTGAAAATCACTAGAATCACGAGAATCACTAGAAGGCCATCCTACGTGAGTGGCCGAGAGGGGGAGGGGGGGGGGGGGAAGTAGGGGGACTTCCAGGGCACTTCCAGGGCAGAGAAAATGCTGCTGCGAAGCATAAATTCCGGTTCGAAAAAAACCTAAATTCCATCTCTCCGACCTTCTTCCCCTGACTGTTCCAAGGGGGCGGTTCCAAGAAAGCTTTGTTCGCCCAACTGAGTGTCTCCACCACCTTTCCTCGGCCATGTCCCTGTGTGGCATAGGTGCAGGCAGTAATAAAATTAGTTTATTTTGATTTATTTTTGGTGTTTATAAAATACAGATAAAGTTCTGTATTTCGTCAGTTTTCCAACTGTAACACTTAACACTTCATCCCGTCTGTAAACATTAAATGTTCATGACTTCCTATCACTGTACGACGCTAGTAAATGACAAAAACTACATCTGTATACGACAAAAAAGAATGATGCAAACTTTAAACGGCACAAAAAAGAACGACATAGTCTGTAAACTACAAAAAAGAATGACACCATCTTTAAATGACAAAAAAGAATGACATCATCTGTAAACGGCAAAAAAAGAATGATGCCATCTGTAAACGACAAAAAAGAACGACATTCTCTGTAAGCGACAAAAAAGAACGACACCATCTGTAAACAACATAAACCCACCCAGACATTTTTCAAATCATACCTATAAACCAAGAAAGACCGCAGCCCCATGTACCTCTTCGAAACACCCATGAGCTTCATATAATAATATTACATGCTAGCAAGAGTACCCGGGAAAAGTTAAAGTTAATCTATCAATTTATATTATTTCATGGACTTTAAAAAGGTTGATTGTGTTGCCCTCAGAGCCAAAGCTCTGAGCTACTTATACCGCCCACCGTGAAATGGGGGTGCAACATCGGGCCACGGAGGATGGATTTGTATAAAAAGAGGGCAAACTACAGTACAGGTATATCTATTCTAAATTGTTACTTCATGAAGATCTGTATTAAATCCACTTAATGTTGATTCATGATTTTAGAGATTCATGGTTCATATTGATTTTAGAGATTACGAGAAGGGACAATACATTGACTGACTGACTATATTGCATCAAGAAAGGTGAAATGGAAAAACAAAATAGCCATTCAGCAGTTTTTCAAACACAGTGAGGGAAGCAGCCTCTGTGATCGAGAGACAGACAAACGCATGGACCGACACCACTGTTCGCAATATGTACGATATTGTTATGAATTTTGGGGTAGGGGAATATCCAGATCTCGGTAGATCTGTGTAGGTATCATGCTTCGTCCGTCGTGGGTAGCTAGAACCACCTCAATGTAAATAGATAGTGGACCTGTAGCCCATATGTCAGATTAAATGTGTCTTTGTCCCTGCCACGAGGGGGCGGGGCATGTTAAGTAGTTGTAGGGAATATGCTAACTCCATTGTGTGTCGTTCCCTCTGAACATCCCAGTGTCCCTTATGGCAATACATCCCATAGACATTAGCTAGGCCCATTAGCGCACCACACATTAAGTAATTTCCCCGCCGCCACATTGACTTTGGAAGAGCAGATGGAAGCGGCCATGTACAACGCTGGCATGCGCATCAAACATCGAACAGGCAGGCTGAGCGACGCGCCCAGAAAGGCTTGTGATTGACAGGAGGGGGGAAGGGCGAGCAACACCAAGAGCACAGATTGGAGGGTAAAGAAGGACTTGTGATTGTCCACTGACCAATGGCATGGGAGTAGGGCGCCAAGCACTCGGCCAATGAGAGGCGACCGAGGTGATTCAGAAGATTCGGGAAGGTTAGAAGCGATGCGCTGGTTGGAGGAGAGAGCGCTGACGTCAGACCACGGGCGGTAAAATGACTGGCAAGCCGACATTTTGTCTCTTCTCGTTTCTGGATCAATCCTGTCCGAACCTCTGTCTCGACCTTTCTTCTTGCCTTGTTTGTCTGCCCTTGCCTCGCCCTGCTCGTTTGGTCCTTTCATCTGCGACTCTCTCGCCACGAGCGTTGGGTGCATCAGAGGGCCATGCCGAATCCGAGGAGGACATTGCACGGCTGCGGAGGCGGGTTGCTTGCTCGCTTCGCGCGGGGACGCGAGGCTTGCCACGCACCGGCAGACATGGGCCCGGCAGCGCGCGAGTGAGAGGTGTCATCGAGGCCTGGGCGCGCCGACGTCCCGAGGATTGGAGCCGTGCCGGACTGCACGCTTGGGAGCCTGACCGACCTGACTATTGATTGAGATAAGCCTAAACACGACCGCAAACACGACGATTTATTTTATTCATTCTCCCATTTGTTGTGTAGTTCGAAGTCTGTACAAGAGCGTTCACTAGGGGGTTTAGTTATTACCGGCACGTTCTTTTCTTGTCCCGATATTTATTAAATAAACCCTTGTATTATTTTCCCAACCAACTTTAATCCCGTTTTCGTTTGTGAGTTCTTTTCCAAGGGTGAAGACATCGTCGGACCATCAGGTAAGCTGCGGCATTTCCCCCTGAACCCACTCTCGTGTATGATCTGCCATAGAATTGGATAATGCCTCGTTGAGCTCGATTCATCCGTGGTGACGCTCGGTGTTAACTGAGCCAACCACACGACAATATGTACGTATCCCTCATCCAAATATCTTACCTAATCCATACCTCATGGTGTATTGGTACATTGTGAGTTCAGGTCAAATCTATAAACCCGAGAAGTTAACCACCAGATCCCTCGTCCAATAACTAATTGTTCCTGTCTATTGTGAGTTTGACAAGAGGTGATGTACCTGGTGCTTACAGGGCCTTCAGAATGTATCCACACACCTTGACTTTTTTCACTTTCGTTGTGTTTCAGCCTGAATTTAAAGTGTATTAAATTAAGATTTTTTTGTCACTGATCTACACATAATACCCCATAATGTCAAAGTATCATTTATTTTCAGAAAGTTTTACAAAACAATTATAAATGAAATACAGAAATATCTAATTTACATATGTATTCAACCCCCTGAGTCAATACTTCGTTGAAGCGACTGTGGAAGTCTGTATCAGATTTGCACATCTGGATTTGGGGAGTTGCAGATTTGCTCAAGCTCTGTGAAGTTGGATAGGGAGCGTCGGTGAACAGCAATCTTCAAGCGTTTCCACAGATTCTCAATAGGATTCAAGTCTGGGCTTTGACTGAGCCACTCAAGGACTTTCACGTTCTTGTTCTGAAGCCATTCCATTGTTGCGTTGGCTGTATTCTTGGGGCCATTGTCCTGTTGGAACATAAATCTTCGCCGTAGTCTAAGGTCTTTTGCAGTCTGAAGCAGATTCTCCTCAAGGATTTGCCTGTATTTGGCTCCATTCATTGTTCCTTCCATCCTTACAAATCTCCCAGTCCCTGCCGCTGAAAAGCATCCCCATAGCATGATGCTGCCACCACCCTGCTTCACGGTAGGGGTGGTATTAGATGGTGATGACCTGTGCTCTGTTTCCACCAGACATAGAGCTTTGCATTCAGGCCAAAGAGTTTAATTTTCGTCTCATAAGACCACAGAATATTTTGCCTCATGCTCAGAGTATTTAACGTGCCTTTTTGCAAAGTCCAAATGTGCTGTCATGTGCCTTTTTTCTCCGGAGTTGCTTCCATCTGGCCACTCCAATCAAGTCTTGATTTGTGAAGTGCTGCAGAGATTGTTGTTCTTCCGGCAGGTTCTCCCATCTCAGCCAAGGAACTCTGTCGTTCTGTCAGAGAGGTCATTGGGTTCTCGGTCACCTGCCTGACCAAAGTTATTCTTGCCCGGTTGCTCAGTTTGGTCGGATGGCCAGCTCTAGGAAGAGTCTGGGTAGATCCATATTATTGCCATTTCCTAATGATGGAGCTTACTGCTCTTGGGAACTTTCAACCCTCTAGAAATTGTTTTGTACCCTTCCCCAGATCTATTTCTCCTCGATTCTATCTCGTGGGTTCTACGGACAATCCCTTGGACTTCATGGTGGAGTTTCTGCTCTGACATGCACCGTCAACTGTGGGACCTTAAATATAGAAAGGTGTGTTTCTTTGTAAATCATGTCTAATCAATTGAATTGGCCACAGGTGGACTCCAATCAAATTGGAGAAACATCTCAAGGATGATCAAAGGAAATTTGATGCACCTGAGATCAATTTGGAGTGTCACAGCAAAGCGGTTGAATACTTTTGTGGTCTGTCCTACCGATACACCATTGTCTGGCCCTTGTGGTCAGTTCACCTTTCCTTTGGCAGCAAGTACCCATGTATGGCTGCCTCTTCACTCTATGCACACCTACTCGAAGGGAATGGCTCGCACAAGGACAATAGTACACTGGAGGCAAAGTCCAACTTCGTGTGTGATAAATGTCTCCTTTATGACATTATTTTGTTTATTTGTCTTGCACAGCATGTTGGAGCTTCTGTCCTTCACAATATGTAGTGGGTTGTGGGAAGCGCTGCTGTAATGCATAATGTAAATGTAAATGCATACCGAGGTAAATGCATACCGAGGATGCTTTGATTCTAGCTGTCAATGAAAAAAAAAAAAAATACCCCGAAGAGGTGTTTGTGATGAGCACGCTATTTGTGGTGTGTCGTCACAGTTAACATTGTGTTATTGTGACGTCACATAAGTGCAGAGGCTCCGCTCCGAATATCCAATGCCAGTCATTGCCAAGAGAAGCGAACAACTCTGTGATTAACAGGGAATAACAAGGAACTTTGACACAGGAGGAGGCCATTTCGCCTAACATGCCTGTGCTTCACCAACACCAAGTTAAACAAACCCATATAAGGGCAAAGATTCCATTTCAATGGGGGCAGAGGGAAGATGTCATAGTACAAACAAAATAATATTTGAACTAAAAGTATTTCTTATTTTTATTACGAGAAATAAATAAATGCTTTTATTTCCTTTTGTGGTTGTTTGGAGGGGGAGGGGGGCGACTATGAAGGCAGACCCTGCTACTAACATCACAATCACTACACGTGGAGACAATGACCATCCAAACACAAGCTACCTCCAAATCTTGCCAATATCCCTACACCCCTCTATCTCCAAAGCTTCCAGATACTTATCTAATTCCAATTTGAACCTATCACCTCTTGCTGCTGCCACTACCTTTCCAGGGAGACAATTCCATTCATTAATTCCTTGTTGCTACCATCTTAACTCTCTTGTTCACACAGGATATGGCCTCTGGTTGTATCACTCTGTATTCTTGCTGAAAAAGGTATTCACTTCTTTTATCATTATCTTAAACTTCTCCACCATATTCCCTCGTAACAGCCTCCTTTCTAATGTACGAAGGCCTGTCTCCTTCGGCTGCTCCTCATAGCTGAGTCTAGCTAGGCCCGGAATCAATCCTGTAGCCCTGCGCTGAACCCTCTCTATGGCAGCAGCTACGTCCTTCCCGAGTTGTGGTGAACAAACGTGCACGCAATATTCTCGATGAGGTCTAACTACATTCCTACGCAGCGTTAACACTACTTCTTTTGATTTAGAATTTATCCCTCCACTAATACAACCTAAAAGCCTGTTTATTTTGCCTATAGCTACCTGGCACTGTGCTGTCTGCTTATCCGTTGTATCTATAGTATTAGCACCCCCAAATCCTTCTCCTGTGTCACGTGGTCCAAGGCTGACCCCTTGCATCATGCTTCAGTTCTAGTTGCTGCAAATGCATTCTTGTTCGGGGAAACTTGTCTGCATTTTTGAAATGATGTTGCTTTCATATGATACCAGGTGGAGTTATTCGTATATTCTGATCCTTGTCATGTATTCGATGTCGATCGGTCAGCTGAGCCAGAACTAGATGGTATTTCCATTTCACCGTCCAATTCCCATCATCCCTTCTTCCGAACCACTCACCCTACCCATCCTCCCCCGCACACACCACCTGTTGGCACACTTTGGTCCCTGCTTTCTCCATTCCTGTATAAAAGCCGCTACTCGCATTACATTTCCCTCCCCGGCGCCAATCTCTGCAGACTTTCGTCGCACTCACCAAGCTCTCGTTTAATCTACACCGATCTAGTTACTACATCTCCCCACCGTTCCTGCTCTACCATACCTCTCCCACACCCCCCCCCCCTCCTTCCCACGCCTCCTCCCCCCAAGCCCTCTCCCTCCCACACATCTCCCTGCTCTCAAATGTTGTGTACGTGTGCTTCCCCTTCTCTTCCCATCTTGTCTTCCGCTCCCTCTTTTCATATATTTTGTTTGTCTGGTTGATTTGTTTGTGAAGTAAATGTCAGCTCTTTCACGAGCCTCGATTCAGTATACAAAAAAAAAAAAAACACCCATGCATGGTGTGTTTTATTAATAATCTTCAGCTATTTTATTGCACAAATGAGTCAAAATATGGCGAAACAAACTTTTAAGCTTACGTTATTCTCACACTTGAGGTTCCTTGTCTACAGTTGGTTCTATAATCGTCGAGAAGAATTCAACCACAGTTCCCGTGCATTTTGGGGAGGGGAGGAATGGGTGAGTGAAACAGGTATATCACTTGCTACATCCCAGAACTTGAGTTTGAATCCCCAGATTAAGTCATTTCGGGTGTCTGTCCTCACTTCCTGCTCACTCCCTTCCCCCAGCCCACCCCAACTCTCCACTCCCTGCCTTTCCTCTCTCCCTTCCTTATTTTGCCTCTTGGGCCGTGATCTTGGTTCAGGTCTCGCCTGCAGCTGGACGGGACACCTTTTTCCTGGGCCAGCCGCGTGGCCAGCCAGGAAGTGAGGCCATCCGGCCTGGCCTGCTAAGCTGGGAAGCTTTTGGTGAAATATTTGCAGCTGTTCCTGTTTTGGTCGTTCTTGTTCCAAGTTTTTTGGTGCACGACCATGTCCCACAAAATGGTTCATTTTTTCCAAGTTCCAGCCCAGTACCCTCACTGCAGGGAGCAGCGTAGCGAGAAATGCTCTTACTTAGCAACCGCGAATGTTTAGCTCTGTTTCCTTTGTAACCCCCAATCATTTTGAGAGGATGGCGTTAAAAAACGCTTTCCTTGAAAGGATGCAATTTTACTCGTCAATGAACACACATCAGTTACAATGAAAAACAATCTGCAAAAACAAATTGTTAGTCAAAACGAGAACGGCACTCAGTAGAGTGCATACCTCCGCCTGGTGAACAGTTAACGTTTTGTATCCCACTGATAGGCCGGATCTGGATTCGGACCTGAACCAAAATCGAATCCATTCTTCCTTCTCACACACACACAACCTGTCCGACAACTTTCATCCAAATTCATCCATAACTTTTTGAGATATCCTGATATATGTCGGTTTTAGCCCGATCTCGAAATGGTGAAGAATCGCTTTAAAGAAATTAAATAATTCTCATATCCGAATCCACATTCATATCTTCACCAAAATCGAATTGAATCGTCCTTGTCAGACACCCAACCGGTCCACCAAGTTTCGGCCAAATCCGTCCCCAACTTTATGCTATGTATCGTTTTTGGCCCGATCTCCCAATGGTGAAGAATCACGTTATAAATTCTAGTAGCCGGATCCGAATCTTCACCAAAATCGAATCATTTCGTCCTCGTCACACATGCTATGTATGCTGCCTCTCTGCCAAATTTCGTCCAAATCCGTCCACAACTTTTTGAGATATATATCTTGTTCAGAAATGGACAGACAAATGGACAGACAAATGAAAAATCACTCACTGAGCGACGCTTGGCAAAACAGAACAAAGTAGAATTGTTCAGGCTGGAGTTCCCCAAGGCAGTGTTCTGGGCCCTGTGCTTTTTCTGGTCTTCATCAATGATCTCTCTGACTCTCTTGAAAATCCTCTCTATCTCTTTGCTGATGACTCTACTCTCTGTCGCTCCATTCCTCATCCCTCAGATCGGCAGTCTGCAGCCTCCTCACTCTCTGCAGACCTGGACAAAATCACAGACTGGGCAAACAAATGGAACATGTCTTTCAATCCTGACAAATCTCTCACTCTTACGATGTCTCTCCGAAAAGACCGACTGGAAAACCCTCCCTTCCACTTTCTGAATAATCCTCTCCAAGAAGTTCTGTCACTCAAGCTTTTGGGTCTCACTATCTGCCATGATCTTTCCTGGGAAAACCACATTTCAAATCTGGCCTCCAAAGCCAGTCACCGACTGGGCATCCTCCGTCGTGCGAAGTCCTTCCTTGGCACACCTGAGCTCCTCACCACATACAAGGCTTTCATCCGCAGCTCAATGGAATACTGTTCTCCCCTATGGGCTGGTGCTCCTGCCTCACACCTGGCTCGGCTTCACGCTGTTGAATCCAAAGCTTTCAAAATCATTGGAATCTCCCGCGATGAAGCTATCTCTGAGGGCCTTTTACTCACTCACCGCAGGCAGGTTGGTGGTCTTTCCGTCTTCTACCGACTCCTCTCTGGCCGTGCCCCCTCCCCCAGCTCTCTCTGGGCTCTGTCCCCCAAATATTCCTTCAGGTCGCACAAGATCTGCCTGCAACCCTTCTTATGGTTAAACTGCCAAAATCAAGACTCTCTGCTCACCTTCACTCCTTCATTCCTCTTTTCTCCCGCCTCTGGAATAAACTCCCTCACTCCCTTCAATCCCACTCCACCCTCCAGGTCTTTAAAACAGCTGTTCACCACCATCTCTTTTCTTCCCCCATCCAAAACCTTGATCTTTTCTACCCCCGCTAATTTCACCCCAAATCCGCTTTTTTGAAATACCAACTTCTGTCCTGGAAGTCCTTGGTGTCCTTGTGTTTATACTTCTCCCTCCCCCCCCCCCCCCTTCCCACACCTCCTCCCCCCAAGCCCTCTCCCTCCCACACTTCTCCCTGCTCTCAAATGTTGTGTTTGTGTGTTTCCCCTTCTCTCCCCATCTTGTCTTCCACTCCCTCTTTTTATATATTTTGTTTGTCTGGTTGATTTGTTTGTGAAATAAATGTTAGCTCTTTCACGAGCCTCGAGTCTGTATCACAAAAAAAAAAAAATATTTGCACTCTTTGACCATCCTTTTGACCTCAAAAATAATTGGTGGTTGAATTCAGTAAGCTGATATGGAAATCCTTTTCAAATTTCAAGTCAATCGGATGAAAATTGAAGATTTGATGATTTTGAAAAAAGTGGTTGACCTTAGGCCTATGTTGACCTTTTGGTTTGTTGATCTCAAAAATAGTTGGTGGTTGAATTCAGTTCGCAGATATGTAAATCATATTCAAATTTCAATTCAATCGGATGAAAATTGAGGATTTTAGAATTTGGAAAAAAGTGGTTGACCTTTGGCCTATGTTGACATTTTGGCATCAAAAATATATAGGATTTTGTCGGACCACGAACTCTACCATTTGGTGAAGTTTCGTGAAGATCTGTTTAAAATTGTGACCTGTAGGCAAGTATAAGTGAGTGGACAGACGAACACACAAACACACACACACAAACAAACAAACAAACAAACACACACAGACAAACCGGAGTGATCAACATACATACCTGTTAAAAAAAAAATTGCCAAGTAACAAACAGACAGACAGCGGTGAAAACATAACCTCCATCCACCTTTGGTGGCGGAGGTAATTATAATCCAAAACTGTGTAATGCCAATTTTTGGACGAGGTACTTCATTTACGGGACTAAGAAAGGTGAAGCACGTACTCTTTATGGAACGTCGGTGCTGCCGAAGCCGTTTGTTGGCAAGGATTATCCTGGGTGGTTTGCCATTGCCTTCCCAGCATTGTTTGGCCCTGCTCTTATCCTTTTAAAAGCTGAGTGCCAAGCAAGGAAGCAGCACGTACGCATTTTTTAAGTCTTTGGTATGACTCGGATGAGGTTTTAACCGCAGACCTCCCATATTTAGAGGAGATGCTCCAAACCTGATATTCTACTTAGAGTCTTCGAGTAAAATCAAACCAGTACGTTTGCGTTTCATTCCTTCAGGTGTGTAGAAAGTCCTCAAGTCGTTCATTTGTCGGCTTCCCCTGTCTTCCCCTGCAATGCGAATACAGTCCCTGGACCGCGATGATTCTTCCTCCGGGCCGCAGGGGGCTCGGTGTTCTGTGCTGGTTCTCCCAGTTCAGACGAGAGTCCCATTTAGGGCTCTTTTTCCCCAGCCAGGAATGTGAGCTGGGCCCTATTTGTGTGTTTTTGTAAACTTTGTGTAAATACACAATATGGACTTTGTGTAATTTGACAAAAATCTCTCTCTATCTCTCTCTCCATCCCTCTGTCCTCCCCCCCCCCCCCCCCCCCCCTAAATCTCTCTCATTCTGTCTTTTTCTCCATGTCTCTGTCTCTGTATCTCCATCTCTCTCATCTCTTGTGTGTGTGTATATATATCATTGTGTGTCGTCCCCCAAAAAGAAGACACTGATGCCATAGAAGATGACAGTTATGTAGAAGATGGGATTGAGGCCATGGTGTCGACGATGGAGATGAGGTTCTGGCGCTGAATGCGATCATTAATAATGTGGAATATGATGTGATGGTGTAAAAAATGGGAAAGGTGTGCAGGAAGGAGTCGATGTGATGGTGTGACACAAAGAAGATAGTATGAAGTTGATCATGCACAATTATCACCTAAATGGTTTCATTAGGATTAAGATGGAGATGAGTTTGATGTGACAAATTAAAAAACAAATAGAAGAATCAACTCAAAGTCTTCTTAAAAGAAGAATCCACCTCCACGTATGTGACCAATTAGAGGAATTTAAACTGCATGGCTCTTCCTGGTCCTGAAGACATCTCTGTTTGTGATTTTCAGATTGTTGGTGCTCATGGAGTAATGATATAATTCATTTTGAGGGCCTTTGCTCTGTATATCTGCCTCCATGTTCCATCCCATCACCGAAGCAGCTTGAGCGGTGCTCGGCGCCCGGGCCCAGACAGCCGTGGATTTCTTTGTTTATTCTGGCCGAGGGAGCGCGGATGCGCCAATAGCACTTGCAGCTGTTCGTGGATTTTCTGGTGCCGTTGCAGTCACTTGGGTCTGAGATCATTTCCAGTCACTTGGGTTTGATTAAAGGAGTTTTGTGCAGACCACATGCTCGAGTCTGTGACCCGTGAGCGTTTTGTGGAGACCTTTTACTGGAGTCTGCGGTGATCATGTGTTATGTGAATAAGGATGATAGAGTCTGCGATCTTCTTGCATTACGTGGCGACCAGATGCTGGATATCTGCATCCTTTGTGCGTTTTGTGGAGACCACATGGTGAAGTCTGCGATCCTCATGAAACCAGATTATGAAGTATGCGATCCTCGTCCATTATGTGGAGACTGGATATTTGAGTCTGTGATTCTCGTACATTATGTGGAGACCAGATGTTCGAGTCTGCGATTTTCATACATTACGTGGAGACCAGATGTTCGAGACTGCGATCTTCATACATTATGTGGAGACCAGATGTTAGAGTCTGCGATCTTCATACATTACGTGGAGACCAGATGTTCGAGTGTGCGATCTTCATACATTATATGAAGACCAGATGTTCAAGTGTGCGATCTTCATACATTATATGGAGACCAGATGTTAGAGTCTGCGATCTTCATACATTACGTGGAGACCAGATGTTAGAGTCTGCGATCTTCATACATTATGTGGAGACCAGATGTTAGAGTCTGCAATCTTCATACATTACGTGGAGACCAGATGTTAGAGTCTGCAATCTTCATACATTATGTGGAGACCAGATGTTAGAGTCTGCAATCTTCATACATTACGTGGAGACCAGATGTTCGAGTGTGCGATCTTCATACATTATATGGAGACCAGATGTTAGAGTCTGCGATCTTCATACATTATGTGGAGACCAGATGTTAGTCTGCAATCTTCATACATTATGTGGAGACCAGAGGTTCGAATCTATAGAACCCTCCTGCATTATGTGGAGAACAGATGCTCGAGTCTATAGAACCCTTTTGTATGAGTATATACAGTATATATATATATATATATATATATATATATATATATATATATATATATATATATATATATATATATATATATATATATATATATCTATATTTATATTTATATATATATATATATATATATATATATTGTTGCGGACGCGGTTAAAGATGTTATTTTACCGAGCGGTTGGTATTACCGCGACCGAACAGTTATTCCCCGATTAGAACCCGATTCCACCCAAACGTTGGCCGGATCGCACCGCGGCTGCTCAATGAGGGAAAAGACTAAAACGACGAATGCAAAGAGGAAGACGAAGGCAAAGAAAGGTTTGGAAATACAGTGGAACCTTGACTTACGAGTTTAATTCGTTCTGTGACCGAGCTCGTAACTCAATTTGCTCGTTTCTCAAATCAAATTTCCCCATTAAAATGCATTGAAATGCTATTAATCCGTTCCAGCCCCCAAAAAACCACACCAATTTTTTTTTAAATATGCAGTATATATAAAAATATCTCGCGCTTTATATTTCACCTGTATGCAGCATACAAGTTGGCAGGATGGCCTGGACTGGAGGTGCGCACACTTGACTCTAAACTGTCCAGCCTGGGTTTGAATCCCGACCCAGCTATAACCTGTCATGTCGGTGTTTCACAGGCAGGGTGATTCATCAATGTGTGTACCGCTAAACTGGGCGCCCCGTTTGCGTCCCATTAGTTGTTGGATGTTAAGGATCTCACCGTGTCTTCCACAAAGAGAAGGCGAGCTATCGCCGGCACTCTGAACAAGTTGTGGCCTGGCATGCTCTTCTTCTCTGCCGTTATATACGTCCTCCTCGGCATCTTTTTCCAGAAGAGCCCTGTCTCGTCACAGTTGAAGATTTGCTGGGGGATGTATCGTTCGGCTTCTATCAGTTCGGCAAAAGTTATAATAAAATCTTCAGCTGCCTTCACATCCGCCTCACCAAGTCGACAACACGAACACCTCGCTCATGTTTTTCGACGATTGCGTGTTTTATATCCAAGCACATCATCCTCTTCTTCATCTCAGTACTGCCCTTGGCACTTAATTACTTAGGACCCATGGTTAAAACTAAGAAATTTTCCAAAATAACCAACATGCGAAAACAAAACAGCAGCGATATACGGCAGATATGCTTGCACGGCAAGATAACCACGTGACCGGAACCCACCTGGTGGCGGCTGGCGTAAGCTCCAAAATAACCAAAATGCGAAAACAAAACAGCAGCGATATACGGCAGATATGCTTGCACGGCAAGATAACCACGTGACCGGAACCCACCTGGTGGCGGCTGGCGTAAGCTCCAAAATAACCAAAATGCGAAAACAAAACAGCAGCGATATACGGCAGATATGCTTGCACGGCAAGATAACCACGTGACCGGAACCCACCTGGTGGCGGCTGGCGTAAGCTCCAAAATAACCAACATGCGAAAACAAAACAGCAGCGATATACGGCAGATATGCTTGCACGGCAAGATAACCACGTGACCGGAACCCACCTGGTGGCGGGTGGCGTAAGCTCGTAACTCAAATCTCAGCTCGCATCTCAAAGCAATAAACCGCCCGAGCGACGGCTCGTATCTCGGAAAACTCGTAAGTTGGTGCACTCGTAAGTCAAGGTTCCACTGTACTACTAAATTTATTTACTATTTACACACATAAGCAAAAAGAAAGCAGTCACGTTTATTTACAGCACATAAGACGCAGGTGACACAGTGAAAATACTAGCTTACCTACAGTCTTAATTAACCCAGGACAGAACAAACAAAAGACAGACTCACGCGGGGAATGATGACAGGAATCGCAGGAGGTGGATGGCTGGAGGTGAAAGCTTGGTGGAGCCAACGCGGAGCTTGGTGGAGCCTTGGTAGAGGTGAACGCTTGGTGGAGCCAACGCGGAGCTTGGTGGAGCCTTGGTGGAGGTGAACGCTTGGTGGAGCCAACGCGGAGCTTGGTGGAGCCTTGGTGGAGGTGAACGCTTGGTGGAGCCTTGGTGGAGGTGAACGCTTGGTGGAGCCAACGCGGCTGGTGGGGGGTTGGTGTGACGGGTTCTCTCTCCTTCCCTCACAAGCTTCAGGACTCTTTCTCTCTCTTTTAGTCCCACCCAGTCCAACAACTTCCTCTCTTGCTTAGTCCAACTCAAGGCCTTTCTGTCTTCTGATCTCCTCCCTCCTCGACTCTCTCCGGGGGCCTCTGCCTCGGGTTATATACGCCCCACCCTTGACCCTTTGCGAACCTCCCCAAAACGTTCTCTCTCCGCCCTCTAAAGCCAACCCCTCGTTCTGGGTTGGTCGGCAAGGGCTGGTTCACTCCTCCCCTCTATGACGAGGTGGGGACCCGCCTTTCTTCCCAAACCCTGCCTCGTGGTCAATGGCGGATGAAGGGAAAACCGCCCAAAATGCAGTTGGCAATTGACGAAAAGGGGGAATGGAGGTTTTGGGAATGGGAATGAAGGGAATCTATCTCTTTCACTTGGTGCAATGGAGTACTTCTATTAATGGGAGACACAGCCTTACCCTAAAACACAGAATAAGATATAACTATCGAACAGGGGTATTCTATGATTGGCTGACGTGTATGCTTGTGGACTAATTATGGGACGCCCTTTTGACCTTTACACAGCTCCGGAGGCAGGAGGCGCAGACTCGAGCAATATTCATCACCAATTTACCACAATACAACACAATCAAAAAAACCAGTCCTCATATCCGCAACAATATATATATATATATATATATATATATATATATATATATATATATATATATATATATATATATACATACACATACATACACACACACACAGTGCCTTCCAAAATTATTCACACTGCTTGACTTTTTTCGCATTTTGTTGTGTTGTGGCTTGAATTTAAAATTTATTAAATACTAGCTGAATAGTATTGCACCAGACTGCCCGGGTTCTTTTTGAATGAATTTAATCTTCTATACATAGGTCTGACGCAAGCCCAGTATCAGTTAGTGCTCAACGATTCCTTGTTCTTTCTTCTGTCGGGCCCCGCGAGAGAGAATTTTGAAAGCATGTGTTGCAATCAGTCAGATATTCATATTAAGTGGATAAGTTGTACTTCAAGATAATTTTTTTAAGAAGAAGAAGATTTATTGCGAAATGGTCTCAGCCCGGCCGAGGCGGCCTCGACCGGCCTCGCCACCTAGCCTATAACCTTCCCGGGGCCCATCCCGACATTTTTTGTTTCAGAGGTTTCCTCCTATCTTTCACCGTTCAGGAGATTAGCACGTGCAGACAAACAAACAAATAAACAAACAAACAAACAAAATTTTCTTTTATATGCACTACTCACTAAGTTAGGGATATTGTGGGAGTGAGTTTATTTTTTTTTTATAGGGGTTAGGGTATTGAAATAAAGAATGCTGTGTTTTTTCACACATTAATAACCATAGAATTAGGACCAACAACTTTTTTCAACATAATTAATACACAAAATCAACCACACCGAAGAACCTGGCAATATCCCTAACTTATTGTGAGTCGTGTATATAGAAGAAGAAGATATATTTTTTGTCACAGATCTATACATAATATCCCATAATGTCAGTATAATTTTTTGATTTTTTTTTTTAAAGAAATTTCTACAAAATTACAAATGAAATTCAGAAATATCTAATTTACGTAACTATTCAATACCCGGAGTCAATACTTTGCAGAAGCGCACTTAGCAGCAATTACAGCTTCGAGCCTTCTTGAGTGTGTCTGTATCAACTTTGCCCACTTGGATTTGTAGAGTTTCTCCCATTCATCCTTGCAGATTTGCTCAAGCTCTGTCAAGTTGGATTGGGAGTGTCGGTGATCAGCAATCTTCAAGTCTTTCCACAGATTCTCAATGGGATTCAGATCTGGGCTTTGGCTGGGCCACTCAAGGACTTTCATGTTCTTTTCTGAAGCCATTCCATTGTTGCTTTGGCTGTATACTTGGGGTCATTGTTCTGTTGGAACGTAAATCTTCGCCACAATCTAAGGTCTTTTGCAGTCTGAAGCCGGTTCTCCTCAAGGGTTTGCCTGTATTTGGCTCCATTCATTGCTCCCTCTATCCTGACAACTCTCCCAGTCCTTGCCACTGAAAAGCATCCCCATAGCATGATGCTTGACATGGCCACCACCATGCTTCATTGTAGGGATGGTGTGAGATGGGTGATGAGCTCTGCTCGGAAGACAGTATATGCATATTATAAAACAGGAGTGTCTGTCTGTCTGTCCATCTCCAAACTACTCCCTCAGTTTTGGGGCTAGCCCCGCCAAACCCCCTGTGGAACGTTTTGGGGTCCCAGCGGATGTTGTAAGGTAGGTAGGAGGTTTCAAAAATTCCTCAATAAAATTATGATTTTGAAATTAACTCGATACGAACCTGTACCGAATCCAGAAGTGGACAGATGACAATAATGAGCTGGTTTGATAATATCCCAATACAACCGTCATTTAAAACAGTACTTTGTTAAAGTATCAATTTATGATTGGAATGACGTTTAGAATTGAGTGAATACAATTACGATTTTTAATTTGAAATTGTATTCACCCAACCTTACGGAACTACTCCACCTCCGGATTTAAATATTTGTTTATGTCACGAATGTTGGTAAAAGTTTATTTTTTATATTAATGCTATTTAATTTGTGATTGGAGTTATGCTTTTTGGAATGAAAAAAGAGATATTGAGTTCAAGTGAATGACGAAATGCCGCGACGGATTCTTCTTTCTAAGCGTGACATTCGCGGAGATAGTCATATGCAGATTCACCATTGAATGGGTATAGAACCATTCAAACGGGTATGTTTTTCATGGCAGTCCTTCACAAACCTGCTGTCCATGCTTGATGTTCGACTCCAGGTGGCACAGGAATGTGGAATTTGTTGGTGCCATGGTTTCCCATTTGTCTTTTTTTTTTTAACCTGTCTTTCACGAACCTGCTGTCCATGTCTGACGTGCGACTGAAGGTGCTACAGGAATGTGGAATTTACTGGTTTTATGCTTTAGCATTCACCGTTTACTGGTTTTTACTGGAATTTACTGGTTTACTAGAATTTACTGGTTTTATGCTTTAGCATTCACCGTTTCTGCATTGTCTGTTTTCTTATGGCCTCCCACCCACCAAATTATTTTGCCTCATGCTCTGAGTCTTCACATGCCTTTTTGCAAACAGGCGTGCTGTCATGTGCTTTTTCCCAGGAGTGGCTTCCGTCTGGCCATTGTCCCATTAAGCCTAGAAACTGTTGTCCTTCCGGCAGGTTCTCCCATCTCAGCCAAGGAACTTTGTAGTTCTGTCAGAGTGGTCATTGGTTCTTGGTCACCACCCTGACCAAGGTGCTTCTTCCCCGGTTACTCAGTTTTGTCGGATGGCCAGCTCTAGTAAGAGTCTGGGTAGTTCCATATTCTTTCCATTTCCTAAACGTGGGGCTCACTGTGGTCTTGGGAACTTTCAACACTAGAAATTGTTTTATCCCCTTCCCCAGATCTTTGCCTCCTCACAATTCTATCTCGTGGGTTATACGGACATTTCCTTGGACTACCTGGTCGAGCTTCGTGCTGACATGCACTGTCAACTGTGGACCCCTATATAGAAAGTTGTGTTTCTTTCTAAATCATGTCCAATCAATTGATTTGGATACAGGTGGACTCCCCTCAAGTTGTCGACATCTCAAGGATGATCAAAGGAAATTGGATGCACCTGAGCTCAATTTGGAGTGTCATAGAAAAGGGGTTGAATACTTATTGACTGGAGACATTTCAGCTTTTAATTTTTTTTTTTTTGACAATTTCTAAAAAAAAAAACAAGACTAAAAGTCTAACAACGGCGTAGCCGGGCTTGTAAAATATTATAAACCACAAACACACATAATTAGCTTTTTAAACAGTCGCTAATGCTGTTTATAACATTAAACAAAAATTTGGAGGAATCCAGACATCCATGAGGTAAGATTACTTTCAGAACTGAGCGAAGATCTACTGTAATCTATATACCCCACAAGGGTTGGAGGTGTATTCATTTACCAAGCAGCTAGCTAGCGCTTGCCAAGCCAGCCGTTCCTTAACGGTTTTGAATGGAGTGCTTACTCAAATGCCTTAACCACTTGGTGATCTCTCCACAAGAAACTTGGTAAATGAACACACACCCAATGTTCTTGAGACCCGATCATAGAGAGACTGTAATCTATATACCCCAAAGAGGAATGACCTTTCCTGCCGCTCTTGTAGTGAGCGGGTGTTTACGCCATAACGACATAATATACGTAATGACGTAGCATGACGGCCGGACACAAAACTTCCGCTACTTTAATATATAGAAGATATACATTTAATATAACCTCCAGTCAAGTTTCAGTCACTACAAAGGGATTAGTGTTACGATTAGATTTACTATAATAATAACGTTATGTTATTATTATGAAAATTATACTATTTTTAAAAAACAGGTGAATTCCTTACTTCCGCGGTTACACCGCTTCAATCCATCAACTTTCGATTCACGACATTGGGATTAAAGTGTTATGGTTATATTTACTATAACATTATTATTATTACGAAAACGATACTACTGAAACGATACCACTGTATTAAGAAACCTGGGTTTAATTTGTCTGAAGCGGACGTTGAGTCATAACGCCTTAGGCCTATATGTACCTATTGGTGGAAGAGACGTAACACCGATGCTTTCGATATTTTATGGTCATCTTAACAATCGGTTTGTTTGTGTTTCACACTGAATGAAAAGCATAGAGGTAGAACATGGCGATTGTGATATATGACAGGTTCGACAATAAGGTCGGCCTGAACGGCATATAAAACAAAATGGTGGTGCGTGGAGTCAGCCGCAGCACCGCCGTAATGACATCAGACGTAATCAAATCACCCTGTCATGTGACCAGATTCTCAGCTCTGATTGGTATACGTTTGAGGGGACATACATACTGTCGTGCGAACCCTTCAGTTAATATCAGGGCTCGCGGATTACCAGAACGGATTTACTTGAGGCGACGATCAATACGGATTTTACTATCAAACGCGGGAAGAGAAGAAGGGAAGAGGAAGAAGCGGGAGCGCGTAACTGTGGAAGGCGAACGAACTCAAACGGCACAAGATTTGCAGGGAATGGAAAATAATACAAGGGTTTATTGCAATCAGAATCGGGACAGGGAAAAGCACGAGCCGGTAATAAATATCCTAATCGTGATGTCCCCACACACAGATTTTGGATACGAGACGAGGGAATATGAATTAAGGAAAAGAAAACGTTCGTTATATTGTGAAATGTGGTACGTC
Organism: Myxine glutinosa; assembly: GCF_964187855.1. Lineage (NCBI taxonomy): Eukaryota > Metazoa > Chordata > Myxini > Myxiniformes > Myxinidae > Myxine > Myxine glutinosa. The sequence goes on along the minus strand of NC_136261.1, from coordinate 7,847,163 downwards.
CTTATCTGTCCGTCGTCTGGTATTGTCTGCCGTCCAACACGGCTCCGTTCGGCCCCGATACACCCACGAGGTCCCTCGCTCCAGCACCGAGCACCGCTTCAAGCACCACGCAGATGGCGAGCCAACGTCCACCAGGGACCTCCCAAGACCAAGCAGGGAAGCGCAGAGAGCACAAGACAGCCAGGGAAGGACGTGCGCAAGAGAGTTAGAGCTGCCAGAGGAAGCTGTGCAAGCAAGAAAAAGACGTGTTGCGCAAGACCGCACTGCTGAAATGCAAGACCCGCAAGAGGGAAAATATCGTTCGGCGCGCCCCTATATAACCTTGCGGCGGTGACGTCAGCCTTGGCGTGCCACCCAATCAGTGCCCTCCACCGAATCACAGGCCTGTAGCGTGGTCATAGCGCGTGCTACTCGAGGCCTGCCGGAGGTGTAGCTGGCGGCGGCCATCATCGGCGGTGTCCTGGCCTGGTTTCCTTGCCTGTTCCTTCTGAAGTCACTGTCAGGGAAGGGAATTATTTAATGTTGCGCTAAGGGCCTGTCTAAGTGTCTATGTTGGTGTGCATTGCCATAAAGGACAAAGGTTTGACGACCAGGTTTGACGCACAGGGGTTTATCTTTAATCCCCAACTACCTAGCACACGAACATCCTGGTATGTTCACAGGTATACATCTTAACCCGACAAACCGGACGACACAGAACTTATTACAAGGTAGATTCCCTATCGCGACAGTCGAAGCATGTTACCTATTCAGATCTACCTGACTCTAGATATTGCTTTACCCGACCGACATAACGCACTGAATGAAAAGCGTAAAGGTAGAACAAGGCGATTGTGATATATGACAGGTTCGACAATAAGTTCGGCCTGAACGGCATATAAAACAAAATGGTGGTGCGTGGAGTCAGCCGCAGCACCGCCGTAATGACATCAGACGTAATCACATCACCCTGTCATGTGACCAGATTCTCAGCTCTGATTGGTATACGTTTGAGGGGACATACATACATACATACGTACATATATACAGATGGACAAACACTGTTCTGGCTCTGCCCGAAGAGCTACGTCGTAAAAAGTTCCACTTTGACATTATGGGGTATTATGTGCAGATCAGTGACGCAACATCTCAATTTAATCCTATTTAAATTCAGGCTTTAATACAGCATGTGAAAAAGTCAAGGGGTGTGAATACTTTTTGAAGTATTTACTGTATGTATTTACAGTATATAATTACAGTACAGTATGTATTTACAGCCACACACAAACACACACACACACACACACACACACACACACACACACACACACACACACACACACGACATTTGCACAAATGAGGCTTCGACAACCCACGTTCTGTGAATAGCTTCGACATTGGACTGTCTGACATTGACAGACACTCACGCAAAGGCACGGCAGGAATAATAATTTGCCAAACGTCAAAAGGTCAACCTCTCTCGATGGTTACATTGAGGTCCATTAGTGACCTCATGGCATGGGGTTCTCTCATGGGGGAAACCATCACGACACTATACGTGGCAGCTCTCAAATTTTTCGCTGTAGTTTAAAATCTGTACCGATGTTTGTTTGATGTTCTGTCGATACATGTCACTTTTAGTCAACATGCTAACTGATCTTTTACACACACAGACACACATACACAGACACACACACACACACACACACACACACACACACACACACACACACACACACACACACACACCTTGAACCCTTAAAGTAGGCCATCTTATGGGGATGGATGATGTCTTTCCACCCCAAGTGGCAGACTGAGCTAGTTGGCAGGCTTGTCCCATCTCCGACGAGTTATCAGGTTTTTATGTCTTGCAATATGTTGTCTTCTTTTGGGGGGTCTCTAACATGTATCGCATGTAACATTGACAAGAATACTTGTTGTCAGTTCTTGTCTGCCAACAGCACAACTGTCAGCATTGCGGTTCACTCTGTGCATCTCCACTCTCTTATTGGTACAGACATCCAAGCTTTATTTGCATTCGTTCTCCAAGAATCTCTTTCCTGAGCAATATGTAACCAGCTGTCTTCATCACTATTAAACGGATTCAGATGTTGTCTCACTTTGTCTCTCCATCTCAGCTTGGTTCCATGTGCCGGGCGGTGATTGATGTGGCAACCATCCAAATAGGGGTTTCTTAGGGATGTGGTTGTCTTCCTTCCGGGATCGATGACCAAGCCAGCAAAGTCTTTTGGCTGCATTAATATTTTCTCTTAACTCCTCCATCCCAAACTGTCTCCCTACTTGTACAATACTGATATGCCGTGACCATTGTTGACGCTTACCCATACCTCATATGCCTCAGAAGCACCTTTTGTGGAAGGCCTCGATCTTTTGTAGAAGGCCTCGATCTTTTGTGGAAGGCCTCGATCTTTTGTGGAAGGCCTCGATCTTTTGTGGAAGGCCTCGATCTTTTGTGGAAGGCCTCGATCTTTTGTGGAAGGCCTCGATCTTTTGTGGAAGGCCTCGATCTTTTGTGGAAGGCCTCGATCTTTTGTGGAAGGCCTCGATCTTTTGTGGAAGGCCTCGATCTTCCTGGAGACATCTCCTGTTGGTCCATGCCTCAACCCCACACTACAGCACAGTAAACTATTCTTTCCATCTTCAGGGAAAGATCATTGTCCCAGCATACAGGTCTGCGTCGGACCGATCCAAAGGTTAATCGAGGCACGGGCAATCCTAACTTCTACCTCCTCTGTGATGCTACCATGTGATGACATGATTACCAGGACGGATCTGAAATCGGTCACTACCTTCATGATGTCCCCTCTGATGTAAACTGTGACCTTAGTCCGCTCCCCTAGCGGTGCCTTTTTAGCATGCTCCATACTAACCTCCACTGTGACATTCACCCACTGATTTAGGGAGTAGCACGACATTTGTGCAGCACGTCCACCTCCAAAGGGTTGGCATCGTTTGCTCCATCTCTCAAGCACCAGAATTAAATAAAGGTTGAAAAGTGTTGGGACGATAAGTACATCCCTGGTGCAAACCACTCGTGACTTCAAATCCTTGTGATGCATTTTCATCAACTGTGACTTCTGCCTTCGTTCCATCACGTTGGGATTGAACAGCTTTTACCAATACAGGAAGTGCTATTCAGCATCAATCAAACACCCTGATGGGGAATAGAGTTGTCTGCTTTTCTGAGATCCACAAAAAGCATATGGACCTTGGTGTTGTTCCCTTGCCTTCACTACAAATTGACACACACAGACACACTCTACACCCACTCTACACTACACACACTATACCAATGAAAATTTAAACACAGACACCCTCTACACACCCTTTACACGCACTCCACACTACACATACTACACCTAAGAAAATGTAAACATACACATACATGAAAGTGTAGAGAGACACACACACACCTTCATGAAAGTGTAGACACACACACACATGAAAGTATAGACACACACACACATGAAAGTATAGACACACACACACATGAAAGTATAGACACACACACACATGAAAGTATGGACACACACACACACATCTACATTAACATGTAAGACACACACAACATACATGAAATTGTAGAGACACACACAACATATATGAAAGTGCAGACACACACACACATACATGAAAGAAAGTGTAGACACACACACACACACACACACATCTACATTAACGTGTAAGACACACACAACATATATGAAATTGTAGACACACACAACATACATGAAAGTGCAGACACACACACACATACATGAAAGTGTAGACACACACACACACATATATGAAAGTGCAGCCACACACACACACACACACACACACACACACACACACACACACACACACACACACACACACACGAAAGTGTAGACACACACACACACACATCTACATTAACGTGTAAGACACACAACATACATGAAATTGTAGAGACACACACAACATACATGAAAGTGCAGACACACACACACACACATATATGAATGTGCAGACACACACACACACACACACACACACACACGCACCTACACACCTACACACACACACACACACACGCACCTACACACCTACACACACACACACACACACACGAAAGTGTAGACACACACACACGAAAGTGTAGACACACATACACACCTCACGTTTCCTATGAATAAATCCTTTGTTGGTGCTGAGACCGCCCCAGGGTTGGCTTTGGGCAAATCCCCGGTATGCGGCTCCTGTGGGGTGCAGGTGGAACCTGTTCGTTGTGCCGTGAAATGCATTCTGTGCCACACAGACAGGTGACTCGGCTGGAGCCTTGGGCGTGGACACGATACTACACGTTTACCATATCCATGGCCCAATCAAAAGGTATCCGGTTTAATAACCGACTCACCTTGGTGGTTTAAAAAACCCTGAGCCAGAACATGGGGGTGTCCAGACCATGTACCAAGAGGTACATTGATGAATGGGTGGGCCTACCTTCATTTGCAACCATTGTGACTACATCATAACTGTGTGTGTGTGTGTGTGTGTGTGTGTGTGTGTCTGTTGTATTCACAGGGATCTGAGCATGAACAATTTCACATCTCTACCTCCTGCTGCTTTCAGCCACCTGCAGGCTTTAAGAGAGCTGTACGTATCATTCTTTTTCTACTCATTCACTCCATCGTGCTCTCAATTCACTCCAGCTATTCATTTCCCTGTTTTTGTTCACTCGATCACTATTTCCCATTTGCAGTCTGACAAAATGGTGCACAGGTAATGCACTTACATTTCATTAGTAGGAACAGGTGCAAGCAACTTCAACATAACCCACATTCAAGGTTTAAAAGATCCATTTGTGGTGAACTTTAAAAGGTTGTGGTTACATTATGCAGCTTTGACAAACTATGATAAGGATAGCTTACAGGTATGAGTACGTCTGAGCAATCTTTACTATCGTCCTGGTATTTCGCTGGCAGGGTGAGGCATCAATGTATACTCTGTCCCTCGGATGGTTGTGTTAATATGGGAGTGCTGATTGGGTCCAAGATAAACACGTAAGTATTTAACCCCTTCTCTTCTCAAAATAACTTTTGCAGAACACGAAACATGTAAGTGTGATCAATGCTATCAAAAGCCTTTTCAATGTCTAGGAAAATCAACCCATGCCCCTCTTCCTCCTTAAGGCCACAGTCAATCAAGTCTCTAATTAAACAGACATTATCAGAGATTGATCTTCCCGGAATGCTGTAACTCTGATCAGGATGAACAACAGTACCAATGACGACCTTTAGCCGATTGGCCAGCAATTTGGAAAAAAGTTTGTAGTCAGAACACAGTAATGAGATGAGGCGCCAGTTCTCTATCCGACGGATATCACCACCTTTTGGGAGAAGGCATACCACTGCTGTTCTACAGCTGAGGGGTCGTATGCCAGAGCATAGGCTTTCTTGTAGCACCAGCAGTACTTCTGGACCTAAAATGTCCCAAAAAGATGTGAAAAATTCCACTGGAATGCCGTCGATCCCAGGGGCTTTTCCGTGTTCAAAGCTATGCAGAGCTGTGCTGAGCTCCTCCAAAGTAAACGGCTCTTCAAGACCTTAACACTGGTCACAACTCATCATTGATCATTAATCAATGATCTCTCTGACTCTCTTGAAAATCCTCTCTATCTCTTTGCTGATGACTCCACTCTCTGCCGCTCCATTCCTCATCCCTCAGATCGGCAGTCTGCAGCCTCCTCACTCTCTGCAGACCTGGACAAAATCACAGACTGGGCAAACAAGTGGAACATGTCTTTCAATCCTGACAAATCTCACACTCTTACGATGTCTCTCTGAAATGACCGACTGGACAACCCTCCCATCCACTTTCTGAATAATCCTCTCCAAGAAGTTCTGTCACTCAAGCTTTTGGGTCTCACTATCTGTCATGATCTTTCCTGGGAAAACCACATTTCAAATCTGGCCTCCAAAGCCAGTCACCGACTGGGCATCCTCCGTCGTGCGAAGTCCTTCCTTGGCACACCTGAGCTCCTCACCACATACAAGGCTTTCATCCACAGCTCAATGGAATACTGCTCTCCCCTCTGGGCTGGTGCTCCTGCCTCACACCGAGCTCGTCTTCACGCTGCAGAAACCAAAGCGTTCAGAATCATTGGAATCTCCCACGATGAAGCTAACTCCAAGGGTCTTTCCGTCTTCTACCGACTGCTCTCTGGCCTTGCCCCCCCCCCCCCCAGCTCTCTCTGGGCTCTGTCCCCCAAATATTCCTACAGGTCGCACAAGATCTGCCGGCAAACCCTCTTATGGTCAAACTGCCAAAATCAAGACTCTCTGCTCACCTTCACTCCTTCACTCCCCTTTTCTCCCGCCTCTGGAACAAACTCCCTCACTCTCTTTAATCCCACTCCACCCTCCAGGTCTTTAAAACAGCTGTTCACCACCATCTCTTATCTTCCCCCTTCCAAAACCTTGATCTTTTCTACCCCCGCTAATTTCACCCCAAATCAGCTTTTTTGAAATGCCAACTTCTGTCCTGGAAGTCCTTGGTGTCCTTGAGTTTTATACTTCTTCCACCCCCCCCCCCTTCCCACGCCTCCTCCCCCCAAGCCCTCTCCCTCCCACACATCTCCCTGCTCTCAAATGTTGTGTTTGTGTGCTTCCCCTTCTCTCCCCATCTTGTCTTCTGCTCCCTCTTTATATATATTTTGTTTGTCTGTTTGATTTGTTTGTGAAATAAATGTTAGCTCTTTCACGAGCCTCGATTCTGCATACAAAAAAAAACAAAAAAAAAACAACGAAGGCAGGTAATTCGTCATATCATCAACCATACCTTTGCACACAGCTTTCTCCACAAATAAACCAGGAAAATACCTTTTCACAAGCATCTTAACATCACTTTCATTTTGTGTAATATTCCCCTTAGCGTCTAACAAGGAAAACATTTGCCTTTGGGACTTCTTAACCCGTTCTAACTGGAAAAAACTTTTGTTTGGGGTGTCGGAGAACTTCACATTTTGAATTCTGAGTCTAACTGACATCCCCATTATTTTTCATGAATCGGTTCTCTTAAATAATCTTTTTCTCCAATAATAACTGAAGTTTCCTGCCATTTTGAGACTTAGCCAAGTCTTCCTCTAAGTGTAAAATTTCAGTTTCTAAGAGAGAGACGGCAATCTTACTGTTGCTTGTGGAAAAGGACTTAAAATATTGACAAAAGATGCGAATTTGGGCTTTCACGTTATCCCACCATAACTGAACAGAAGAGTAACAAGGTTTTCTTTGGATGAGTGTTTCCCAAAAAGTACGAAGAGCATCCTTAAAACAGCAATCCTCCAACAGGCTGGTATTGAAAGTCCAATACGCACTTTTACGAATTGACTGAGAAAAGGATAGACCAAGCACTACCAGGTGGTGATCAGAGAAAGTAGAAGGGAAATGATTACAAGACACGAGTACGTTTCTAAAAGTGGAATTAATATACCATCTATCAAGCCTTGCAAGTGTTATTAACCCACTAGCGCACCTGCACCAGGTGTATTGAGATGTTGTAGGGTGCTGTATGCGCCATGCGTCAAGTAGACCAAGTGATGAAAAACAATTCAATAAGTCTTTATGAGATTCTGGATGTGGTTCTGGTGTATTTCTATCTAAACTCGGTTCAAAGGTGCAATTGAAATCTCCTCCTATACAGATACAATGATCAAAGGCTGCTGTGTGAAGGTAATTGGCCAGACGTGTGAAAAAATCTTTACGAGCTAAGCTGCTACTAGGAGCATATACATTGAGTAGGGTGAGGTGAAAACCTTGATAGACCACCTCGAAGGATGCTAAGTGTCCTATAACTATTTCATTAAAATTAAAAGAGTCAGGAACAAACCCCGGACGAAGCAAGAAAGCAATTCCCGCAGAAACAGAGGACAAATTGCTAAAGAAGCACTGCCCAGTATTAAGGCGAAGTCAGGCTGCGAAGTCTCTGTTATGTGTGTTTCCTGCAATAAACATATATCGATATGTTTCTGAAACAATAAGTTTTTAACTTGGAGCTGACGTAAATGGTGAGCACCACCGCCATTCATGTTTAAGGTGCCAAGCAGCACTTCCTTCCTTTTCATGCCTTATCAAGGGGGTTTCGCTGCTGTTGAGACAGTTCCAACCTTGCTTTTGTCATGAATTCCCTCAGTCGATGAATTTGTGCTTTTGTTACTTCAAAATCTTTAGAATTTCTAACTATACACTTTGCAGTTTGCATGAAGGAAAGCAAGTCAGGAAAATGTTTTTGAATCGACATTTCGCTGCCTAAATGTCTCGTTTAGAAAGGTCACAATCACCTCGGGGGGTATTTGTAATTGCTCAGGTGACGACTGTGACGGCTCAGTCACCTCCATGTCATCATCTGAAGCAGACAGCCCAGATAGCATTCCACCAGGTTCGTACATTTCACTTTGGACCTTTACCAACTCGTTTACAGACCGGTCTTGGGTCTGGGGAGATCTACTTCGACATGAGATGGGGCTGTTACACCACCATCTTGTACAACTACATCGTCGGGCACCTCTGTCGGGGCCACACAAACTGTATTCTGATCATTTGTTGCAGTGGGAACATTGGGAAGGATTGACGCACTATTTTGTTGAGGCTCAGGCAGTGATGATGATGATGATGATGATATCTCCTTACATTATACCAACGTCTCATCAACAATTAATAGACACTTCATTTGTACAACGATCTGATGGAACCGTACCACCTTGTGCACTTTGGATTAAAATTCCATCATTGGAAGGTAATCCATCTTTTTTTCTCACTACCTTGAGGTTCCTCAGCTACTGCACCACTCGTATCCAGTACAACTACTTTGGGGGCACTAGTGGGTCCACAAGGAGCGGAGGCTCTACGTTTTTTTGACACAATCACAAAATCCTCTTTACCCTCCACACTCTGCAAGGACACAGTGTCAGCGGAAAAATTTGAGACACTGGGTGTCACCTCCTCCACCACACGAGATAGTGGGTTGTTAACCGTTTTACAATCTCGATCAACGTGTCATGATTCCCCACACTTTGAACAAGCAGCTTTTGGACAAAATCTCTTTAAATGCCCAAAAGCCCCACAAAGAAAACATGTTAAGGTCGCTGATGAAGCGTATATTTGATAATCACGGTCATCAATTTTAATCTTAAATAAAACCTTCAAACCCGTATCATCCCCACGGTCTGGAAGAACCATGTAAAGCTGCCATCGAAAGCTCATCACGTGCTTCGCTTTTTCATGGTGGCACCCGAGGGGGATCATCGAGATTCTCGAAACAATTGTACCACAACGAGACAAAACAAAAACGAGTTTTTCATTGATCACAAACGGAGGAACATTTGAGACGATTATTTTCTTTGCAGGGATATCCATCGGGGAGGCCATAACAAAGTGACCACTCTCTGTGGTTAACCCGGAACTCACGACATCGTGAACCAGATGCTCATCCACAACGAAAACCACGACCTTCTGGTTCATACGTGACGCAGCATGTACATTGTACATGTTCAATTCCGATAACCTCTCCAACCGCCAAAATAATCTCTTCGGTCGGAATCCCTTCAGGAGGGACACAAACTTGAGCATGTTTATGGGTTAACGGTTCCAACGCAGCATTTCGCTGCGAACGAGTCGTCGCCATGACTGAAATAAAGGAACTCCGTCTTACCCTAACAACTCTGGATGAGGAGGTTAAAAAGAAAAACAGGAAAAAGTAATATTAATTAAACCATACAAATGAAAATAAATATGATTTAAAGTGAAACGTGTATACTCCGGCAAGATGCAGGATTAACGATGGAGAGAGAAAAAAAAAAAACCGAAAACAAATTTTATCGTGATAACCACTGCACAGAACGGGGAAAGGCCTACCGACAATCTCTGTCTCTCTGTCTCTCTCTCGTCTCAACAAAGAAAGGGAAACTTCACAAACACATACAAGGACACAAAGGGAATGAAATGGGGATAGGAGAGACACCAACACAACACAGTACTCACAGCTCCACACACACAGCCGCCATGATGCCACAACCACGCACGACTCGCCAACAACCAGCAGGGGGTGAGAGAGAGACTTTGACTTTTGTGTCCTTTTATTACAAAAGTATAAAACCAAAAGTATTCCAACTCCACTTTACATACAAATCACAACCTCATCTCCAATGCATTTGCACAAAACACTCCCCTCCCCCCTCCCCCCCATGCCCCATAACTCTTCAAACACAAGAAGATTCCCCATGTTTACATGATAAGCATGCTCGAGCTTTATACGCGCTGACACCATCCCTATACAACAAAAAAGTGCATTTTCATTTTCTCCACTACCTAATCTGGCTTTTCTGGTTTTATAAATTGCAAGCTTAGCGATTCCAAGCAAAAAATTCAAAAGCAATATCAGAGTTTTTCTTAGTATTACATGCAAATCCCTAAACAAAGATTGTAACAGAAAAAACAATTTTAAATTTACAAAAGATTCGGCTCAGATAAAGAAACAGAGATGACAATCTCTTGCACTCAATAAACGCATGATACAAATACTCTACACGACCACAAAAAGGACATAAATTAGACACAGCAGGGTTAAACTTCCGAACTAACACCTGTGTGGCCAGGGCGTAATGGACCAGTCTTCAATTTAGGTATCCTGTACATCCGACAATTGGACATCTATACATTTCATCCAAATTTGGAGTGAGAAAAGCTCCTGCAGGTAAAAGCTCTTTCCGCTGGTTTCTTAAGGGTGCCGCACAGAGGTAAGTACACCTCTAGACAAATGCTGTACATTGCCCTTTTCCCCGTGATGTGGAACACACCAGATTCTTCACTGTTGGAGGAAAACACACCATGTTGTTCTTGGGCAGTGACTGAGAGTTCAGGGATGGTTAAACTAAAATATACTTCTTCATTTACCCCATTCCACCCATTATTTAAATCTAAAAAAGTCTGGGATACAATCTTTATGACCCTGCTCACAATTCTAATTGAATGCAAGCCAATTTTTCCAGAAACGGCGCTGGCAGACAACCATCGCTTCAAGGATAGCTCCATAAGATCTCGCACTTTATTAATCCCATTGTTCGTAAAATGTGTTGAGGTAGGATGAAAGTGACTGGTTGAGAAGAGTGATGGAAATGAATGTAGAAGGAAGTAGAGGATGGGGAAGACCGAGAAAGACTTGGCTAAAGGTGGTGGAAGAAGAAATGCGGGCAAGGGGGTTAACAAGGGGAGATGCATAAAATAGAGCAAAATGGAGAAGATTGTCATGAGGCCCGCAAGGCTAACCCCCGCTCTAGCAGGGAAAGTGGCCTTAAAATGCCTGTTGTTGTGGTTGTTGTTGTTCGTTAAATGTTCCATAAAAGCTCGGCTGGTCGATATTCCAGCGAATAATGAGTTTTGGAACAATGGCTCATGCACAAACTTCCTGGCATTGTAAGAGATCTCCAACCGATGCGCTCCTAGAGCTTGCCAGGCATTCAGGAGAGACCGATGAAATGCAGGGAGCCGAGCTCTATCGACCTGCTTGAAGTCCATAAGGAAAAGTTCCCGGTCATAGTCCATTCCACCTTCATGCCTGAACAAGGTATTCATGAGAGGACGCCAGGGCACAACCTCGCTGTATAGCAGACGTTTTATTGTCATTAGCCGAAAATACATTATTTGACTTGGGATGTGCACCTGGTTTTGACCACCTGAATTACGTGGTCTGCACAACACATCTGGCTTAAGCCAGTGGTGGCCTCCCCAGAAAAAGTCAACTAGACCCCTCTGAATGTTGGTTATCAGAGCTTGAGGAGGCTGGAGTGCTATGATCTTATGCCATACGATTGGAAGCACCAGGTTGTTTATTATCGTTATCCGTCCCTTAAGTGACAAGATATGGAGCATCCCTTTCCACTTTGCTAGTTTCTGCTTGATGTTATCTAGGAAACCATCCCAGTTTTTCTTCATATAGCTTGTAGTTCCCAAATGGATGCCTAAGTATTTAAACCCATCCGTTTTCCATAACATTCCTCCTGGAAGAGTTGGGGGAACCGTATGTGAAGCTTGTGATGCAGATAGGGTATCTGGGTACAGAGAAAGAGCTACGCTCTTGTTCCAATTTACTTTTGCTGATGAAGCAAGTTCAAATTTGGCAAAAGACCGGGATAGCTCAAAAACATCTTCCTGGTTTTTAACCACAACACGCAGGTCGTCTGCATATGCGGACGTAACAATTTTGGAATTGTTTGACAAGGACAAACCAGATAAGGTGGTATGAAGGAGAGCCAGTAAAGGTTCGATGGACAGTGTGTACAACATGCCTGACAGTGGACAGCCCTGGCAGATGCCGTGCTGAAAGGGGAAAGGATGACAGACTGTTATTTACTTTTAGCAGGCATGATACATTGTTTTGTAAAAGTTTTATGCAAGAAATGAATTTTTCTCCAAATCCTGCTTTAGTAAGAACTGCAAACAAAAATGAGTAATCCACACTGTCAAAAGCTTTCTCCTGATCAAGGAGTAATAACCGAAAACCATGCGACGCAGTTTGACCGATAGGAATCAAGCCTCTAACCAAGAAAATACTGTCATACATGGATCCGTTCAGGTATGCAATACCTTTGGTCAAGAAAGAGATTACCTTTATGACCTTTTTAAGATGCATTGCAAGCACTTTTGACACAATCTTAAAGTCAGTATTTAACAATGACACAGGCTGCCAGTTTGTAATCTGCTGCAAATCCCCTTTCTTGGGAAGAAGACATAAGACAGCTGTTCTGCAGCTCAGGGGCAATTCCCCCTGATTTAGGCTCTCGGGAAAAGTCTCAATTAGAGCAAGACCCAGAACATTCCAAAAAACTTTGTAAAGATTCAGCAGGAAGTCCGTCAATTCCGGGGGCCTTGCCGTCTTCGAGTTGTTTCACTGCTGTTGTGAGCTCCTCAAGAGAAATGTCACATTCCAATTGAAGTTGCTGCTCTTCAGAAAGAGATGGGAGAAGTTCAATCGTCTCATTTTCTGTTGTTTTATCCACCGTTCTTGGAGTAAACAAGTTTGAGTAAAACTCTTGCAGTGAATGTTTAATGTCACTCTGGTAAGTCAGAACACCGTCGGAAGAGCGTAGACTCTGAATCTGCTGAGAAGTGTTGGCAGCCTTCTGCATTTTGAAGAAATCTTTGTTTGGGGTCTCGAGGTGTATTCTGCTCATCCGCAGGTGAATCATTGCTCCAGCCGCACGCTCTTTGACCAGTTTGGCCAGCAGGGTCTTTTTTTCTATCAGCTGCTGATATTGGTCACTTCCCCAAGATGTTCCAGCTTCTTGTTCATATTTTATTACATCTGCTTTTAGAGCACTTATCAAACCAGACGTATTACTGATGGCATACGAGCAATATTGTTGGCAGAAAATCCAAATTTGTGATTTGGTACAGTCCCACCACTGTCGCAAATTGACGTAGGAACACTTTTTCTTTTCTAATCCTTCCCATACCAGTCTGAAGGCATTTTTAAAATGTTCATCTTGCAACAATTTCACATTGAAAGTCCAGTGTACACTCTTACAGCAATGATAGGGTAACGTACATTCCACTACACTCATATGGTGATCAGAAAAGCCTGATGGAGCATGGAGAAAAGAAAGAAAACCAGAGAATTGTCTGAGGAGGTCAGACACAAGATTGTAGCCAAGCATGGACAATCTCCAGACTACAAGTCCATCGCCTCTGGATGTTTGACTTGATGTTCCTGTGTCCACCATATGCAATGTTATCAGGAAGTTGAAGGCCCATGGCACTATAGCCAACCTCCCTGGACATGGACGCAAGAGAAAGCTGACCTTCAGACACAAGGTACGACAATTTCAACTCGCACTATCCGTCGCCAACTCAATGAAAGGGGGTTCTATGGTAGGAGACCCAGGAGGACCCCACTGCTGAGAGAGAGAGAGAGAGAGAGAGAGAGATAGAGGCAGACAGACAGACAGAGACAGACAGACAGAGACAGACAGAGACAGACAGACAGAGACAGACAGACAGAGACAGACAGAGACAGACAGAGACAGACAGAGACAGACAGAGACAGACACAGACAGACACAGACAGACACAGACAGAAACAGACACAGACAGACACACACAGACACAGACAGACACAGACAGACACAGACAGAGACAGAAGAAAGCCTGACTGGAGTTTTTCCAAAACACCTGTACAAGCCAAAATCCTTCTGGGAGAATGTCCTGTGGACAGATGAGACCACATTTAGAGCTTTTTTGTAAAGCACATCATCTCTATGTTTCCAGAAAACAAAATGAAGCCTTCAAAGAAAAGAACACCTTCCCACCTGTCAAACATGGAGGGGGTTCAGTGATGTTTTGGGGTTGCTGTGCTGCCTCTGGCCCTGGGTACCTTGAAAGTGTGCATGACATCATGAAATCAGGAGATTACCAAGGCATTTTGGAGCGCAATGTTCAACCCAGTGTGAGAAAGCTGGGTCCCCGTCGAAGGTCATGGGTCTTGCAGTGCAGGACAATGACCCCAAACACACTTCAAAAAGCCCCAAACAGATTCATCTGTCAGACTGCCAGATGGTGACGCGCGATTCATCACTCCAGAGAACACATTTTCACTGCTGCAGAGTCCAATGGCGGCGAACTTAACACCACTCCAGCCGGCGCTTGGCATTGCACGTTGTGATCTTAGGCTTGTGTGCGGCTGCTCAGCCATGGAAACCCATTTCATGAAGCTCCCGACGAACAGTTGTTGTGCTGATGTTGCTTCCAGAGGCAGGTTGGAAGTCGGTAGTGAGTGTTGCAACCGAGGACAGATGATTTTTACGCGCTACGTGCTTCAGCACTGGGCGGTCCCGTTCTGTAAGCTTGTGTGGCCTACCACTTTGAGGCTGAGCTGTTGTTGCTCCTAGACGTTTCCTCTTCACAATAACAGCAATTACAGTTGACCGGGGTAGCTCTAGCAGGGCAGAAATTTGACGAACTGACTTGTTGGAAAGGTGGTATCCTATGGCGGTGCCACGTTGAAAGCCACTGAGCTCTTCAGTACAACACATTCTACTGCCAATGTTTGTCTATGGAGATTGCATGGCTGTGTATATATATATATATATATATATATATATATATATATATATATATATATACACAAAGAATTAAGTTAAGCACCCCTACACAAAGAATTAAGTTAAGCACCCCCTAATCCTGTCCTGAACCTGAACCCCCTCGAGCACGTTTGGGCCATGTTGGGACGACAAATTGCGAAGATGGTCCCTCCAATAGCCAATCTGGATGAATTGGAACGTGCATTACATCGGGAATGGAACAACCTGCCACAGCAACGCATACGACGGCTTACAGGGTCTATGAGACGTAGGGTTGAGTCAGTGATCCGATCACGTGGGTCCTACACACGTTATTGACGCAAAGATCGCTAGAGGTCTTCTCAGAACAATGACTGTACGTTAGAAAACATAAACGTCATCCACACTGTCCGTGATGGACCTATAGCTCCATACTTAAATTGAGGTGAAAATATGCCTAAAATTCCCAAAAAATTTCACCTTAAATTATTCAGAATAAAATATTGAAAACGGCATGATTGTTATGTTTTTATGTGACCATAATATCACTTCTCCAGAAAATATAGCAATAACATGGGTATATTACACTGTTTTGACGACAACAAACTTGTAATGTGCGAGGTTGTAAAAAAACGGGGGGGGTGCTTAACTTAATTCTTTGTGTATATATATATATATATATATATATATACCTGTCAGCAATGGGTGTGGCTGAAACAGCCGAATCCACTAACTAGAAGGGATGTCTGCATACTTTTGTTCATGTAGTGTATATATATATATATATATATATATATATATATATATATATATATATATATATATATATATATATAATCCTATGATACCTTAAATGGTTATGGAAAAGTTATGACGAAATAAAGGTGTACGAGTTGGTTAGATGACAAGAACAAGCCGACTCGATTTTGGTTCAGGTCCGAATCCAGATCCGCCCTACCAGTGTTCAGCCTGGCGGAGGTATGCGCTCTACCGAGTGTCATTCCAGTTTGAATATGTGTTCCAAAGATTTTTAAGGGAATATTGTCAGCCCTCTTTCCTTTCACAGTTATGTGTCTCAGTTCAAAATCGGGTCACCACCCATTCAGTCCACGGGTCTTCTGAATGGTCATGAACCAGTGAAACGTCTGAAAAGGCAGGGTTTAAGTTGCTGCACCACCCCCGGTGCCTCCAACTGTCTTATTGCATGGATTCAGATCATGTGACTGTTGATGATAATTTTTAGGTCATTTAATTTCAATTCTCGAAGAGATGACCTTATAAAACGGATCGTGATGTCTGTATGTCTGTCCATTCCTCCGTCTGTTAACTTTTTGCTATTTTCTTTCTACTCCCTTATCAACTGGCTCATTGTTCTGAAACTTGACACATGAATACAAGACAGTATCCCACACAATCATTCAGGCTTCCATTTATTTTAATTTCAGATCATGGGGGCTCCCAGAGGGTTGGGGGGGGGGGGGGAGGGATGTCCATGTGTGTCCCCCAAATCAGCAGAGGTCTGAACTACAACCTCAAGAGATGACTGTCAGACCACTGGGGGGTCGGGGGGGGGGCTATTTATTTTATTTATTAACCAAACTATCTCCCAAATGTTTACATTTAGTAATATCGAAAGGTGATTTAATGGGACATTACAATTCAACAAATGGGTTACCAATAGGTCATGTTGGGTTTGTTGTGGTCATTAACGATGTTGAAAGTCTGTTTGTCTATACTATAAGAGGAGTGTGTTTGTGTGTGTGTGTGTTTGTGTGTGTGTGTGTGTGTGTTTGTGTGTGTGTGTGTGTGTGTTTTTTGTTTGTTTTTAACGCCAAGTTACATTTTCGGGGTTTTTTTTTTCTTTTGCTCTATCGTAGGTGCAGGGAAGTGTGTCGGAACCCCATTCCTTGGTGGTTGTCGGGAAGTTTTTTAGCTCCCCACAGAAAATAGACTGGGCAACACCAAGTACCCCTTCTAGTATTCTACAAATAATTTGTTAACCAGCGGTAGGGGTGGTGCCCTGGGTTGAGGAAGATTATAACCAGTTTGGGAGGGTGGGGGAGGAGGGGTACCCTTGGGAAAGAGAGATTATAAGCAGTTTGGGGGGAGGGGGTTCCCAGGGTTGAGGGATATTAGAAGCAGTTGGGGGGCAGGGAGGGAGTATGCTGGATTGAGGGAGATTATAAGCAGTTTAGGGATGTGTGAAGGGGTAATGTTGAGAAAATTTCCATATTGTTTATTTCATCTTTGGGTGTTCCTAATTGGCATATTAATGTATTTCGGACCATCTGGACCGTCTACAACTTGTGTCTGTGGAGGCCGTGTTTTTGTACCTGTCATATCTCGATGGCCCTTTAACGTTTACTTATTTATTTCAAAATTCCGTATGACGAGCATCTTTGCTTTATTAAACAAACTACCAAAGCCTTTAATCTTTTACAGTGATCTGAGGATCATGGAG
Source organism: Myxine glutinosa (assembly GCF_964187855.1). Lineage (NCBI taxonomy): Eukaryota > Metazoa > Chordata > Myxini > Myxiniformes > Myxinidae > Myxine > Myxine glutinosa. The sequence continues at coordinate 7,829,630 of NC_136261.1, read as the reverse complement.
AGTACGTGTACATAGATCACATGTAGGATAAGGACACAAAGGTACTTGTACATACATCACATGTAGGATACGGCCACAAAGGTACTTGTACATACATCGCATATTGGATAAGGATGTGGAGGTACTTGTACATACATCAAATGTAGGATCTGGACATGGGGATAATTGTACATACATCACATGTAGGATAAGGATGTGGAGGTACTTGTACATACATCACATGTAGGATCTGGACATGGGGATAATTGTACATACATCACATGTAGGATAAGGATGTGGAGGTACTTGTACATACATCACATGTAGGATAAGGACATGGAGGTACTTCTACATACATCACATGTAGGATAAGGACGTGGAGGTACTACTACATACATCACATGTAGGATAAGGACATGGAGGTATTTCTACATACATCACATGTAGGATAAGGACGTGGAGGTACTACTACATACATCACATGTAGGATAAGGACATGGAGGTACTTGTGCATCCATCGTATGTAGGATAAAGGATATTAGCAGACATCATGATACTTTTACAGGATAAGGACGTGGAGGTACTTGTATGTTCATCGCATGTAGGATAAGGACATGGAGGTACTTGTGCATACATCGCATGTAGGATAAAGGATATTAGCAGACATCATGATACTTTTACATGAATTGCAAGGACCTTAAAGGGCATTATATCAACATGATATGGGGTTTGAAGCTGGGATCCAAGCACCTTGAACTATGACTGCAGATGGAAGTACTAAACAGTCAAATCCAATTTACCTGTCACTTCCCTTTCCATCACCTTCACCTGTATTCAATAATGAAGTCACCACAATGAATGCATCTGGCATAGCTCAGGTCTTGAAACATATGACTTGGTAGTACATTCATTAGCTCACCTGGAATGTAGTAGCTCACCTGGGCTCAAGGGATGGTGCATCGTCCATACGTCAGTCCATAAACACTTGCAACTTCTTCTCCGAAACTGCTGATGGGATTGTGACCAAACTTGGCTAAAATTATATTTGGTATGTTGCAACTCAAGTTTGTTCACGGCATTGAGAAAAATCGAGATCTAAAGGGGTCTACCGGGGGTCAAAGTGGATCCAGGTTTAACCACCTTTAGAGGCCATTTTTCCCCGCAAAGCGGGGGTTGGCCTTTTTCGGGAACCGTGGTTGTTGTTGTTTTTTGGTCCCATTTTTGAAGCAATGTTTTACGGCCAGATGCCCTTCCTGACGCCAACCCTTTTTGCCGCCTTTAACGACAAACAGGGAATTACCAGTGAACTGGTACTCAATTAGCCGACCTCGGAAGGATGACAGTCTGAGTCAACCCCCCTAGTGTTAATTCAGCGATCGACCGGGATTCGAACCCAGGATCCTAGGATCCTAAGCTGGCACCCTAGCCGCTAGCCCAACACCAGGGACTTGGTGATGGGATTTCACTTGCTTCTTTTTCTTTGCAGGTTTGGTGAATGGTGAAAATTCGGCTTTTGCACACCACGTGGCACACCAATAACATCTTGTACATAAACCCTTTAAGTGCATTGTTGTCCAAACTTGAGCAAAATCTGTTCAGGCTGCTTTTCTTTGGTGAACATCTAGAAATATTGTGCAACGTCTGGTGTTCAGATGAGGCCCGTGTGCACTCATTGGGGTTGTAAATGCGTATAACATTTGGCTTTGTGCTTCTGAAAACCCACATAACAGTCACGAGATGTCACTGCATGATGAAAAAAATCCGTTTCCTGCACTGTGGAGCCACAGTCTTTTTTTGATCCCTTATTCATCAAAGGGACAGTTACTTTGAGGAAGAGCATGCGTAAACTGTAGGACACGTCGTGCATGTCCTTCACCCCCAAATTAATCTAAAAACAATATTGTTCACTCGCGGGTACCAGTCAAAAGACACGTAATGAAAGGAAAACCTTCCCCGTCTCTCGGCCACCGGTTGTCAGGCTGCACCGTTTTCCAATCATCTCCAATGATCACTGAACTACACATATTACCCCATAATGTCAAAAGGGAATTTAAATTTACATAAGTTTTCAACCCCCTGAGTAAATCCTCTGTCGAAGTGCCTTTGGCAGCGATTACAGCTTTGAAGATTCTTTGGTTTGTCTGTATCAGCTTTGCACATCTGGATTTGGGGAATCTCTCCCAGTTTCTCCCGTTCTTCCTTACAGATTTGCTCAAACTCTGTCAAGTTGGAAGGGGACCGTCGGTGAACAACAATCTTGAAGTCTTTCCACAGATTCTCAATGGGATTCAAGTCTGGGCTTTGGCTGGGCCACTCAAGGACTTTCACGTTCTTGTTCTGAAGCCATTCCAGTGTTGCTTTAGCTGTATACTTGTGGTCATTGTCCTGTTGGAACGTAAATCTTCGCTACAGTCTAAGGCCTTTTGCAGTCTGAAGCAGGTTCTCCTCACGGATTTACCTGTATTTGGCTCCATTCATTGTTCCCTCCATCCTTACAAGTCTCCCAGTCCCTGCCGCTGAAAAGCATCCCCATAGCATGATGCTGCCACCACTATGCTTCATGGTAGGGATGCTGTTAGATGGGTGATGACCTGTGCTTTGTTTCCATGATACGTAGCACTTTGCATTCAGGGCAAAGTTCAATTTTCGTCTTGTCAGACCACATAATTTTTTGCCTCATACTCTGAGTCTTTAACGTGCCTTTTTGCAAACTCCAGGTGTGCTGTGATGTGCCCTTTTCTCAGGAGTTGCTTCCATCTGGCCTCTCTCCCATAAAGCCTGGATTTGTGAAGTGCTGCAGAGACTGTTATCCTTCCAGCAGATTCTCCCATCTTACCTAAGGAATGCTGTAGTTCTGTCAGAGTTGTCATTGGCTTCTTAGTCATCTGCCTGACCAAGGTCCTTCTTGCCCGGTTGCTCAGTTTGGTCAGGTGGCCAACTCAAGAAAGAGTCTGGGTAATTCCATATTCTTTCCATTTTCTAATAATGGAGCTCACTGTGCTCTTGGGAACTTTCAACACTCTAGAAATAGTTTTATCCCCTTCCCCAGATCTAGGCCTTCTCACAATTCTATCTCGGAGTTCTACGGACAGTTCCTTGGACTTACTAGTAGAGTTTCTGCTCTGACTCTAGAAACTCTAGAAATAGTTTTATCCCCTTCCCCAGATCTAGGCCTTCTCACAATTCTATCTCGGAGTTCTACGGACAGTTCCTTGGATTTACTAGTAGAGTTTCTGCTCTGACATGCACCGTCAACTGTGGAACCTTATATAGAAAGGTGTGTTTCTTTCTACATCATGCCCAATCAATTGCATTGGCCACAGGTGGACTCCAATCAGGTTGATGAGACTTCTCAAGGATGATCAAAGGAAATTGGATGCACCTGAGCTCAATTTGGAGTGTCATAGCAAAGGGGTTGAATACTTAATGACTCGAGACATTTGAGCTTTGAGATTATGGGCTATTTTGTGTCGATCAGTGACAAAAAAAATCTGAGTTTAATCCATTTTGAATTCAGGCTGTAACACAACAAAATGTGAAAAAAGTAAAGGGGTGTGAATACTTTTTGAAGGTGCTGTAGGTGGGCTAGGAAGCTCTTAGGATGCTGATTCCAATCTGAGTTTGGTTTTCCTCCAGCACGTAAAAGCTTTCGTGATATTTAAATGTTATTGCCTTATAAGGCATGATAACCTTTCAAATTTGATCAGTCTCATCCCGAAAACTAGATGTTCTAGAATCTAGAGGAAAAACAAAAACGGATTTGGAATCAGTGTGCAAAACCGATCTATAAAAGTGTTTGCATCGTTGATGAGAGAAAAAAGTTCTTTTTTTTCGACCAGTGTAATCTTTCAACCTTGAAACTAGAATGCCACTTGGTAGAGTGCATGCCTCCACCAGGTGAACAGTTTACGTTTTGTATCCCACTGATACGCCGAGTCTGGATTCTGACCTGAACCAAGATCTAATCACCTTGTTCTTGTGGCCAAACCAACTCATCCCCAAGTTTAGTCATAACTCGTCCATAACTTGGAGGGGTGGGAGAGGTATAAAACATATGGACACTGCCAGGACTTCCAGGAAAGAAGTTGGAATTTCAAACAAGGTGGATCTGGGGTGAATTAGTGGGGGTAGAAAAGATCAAGGTTTTGGATGGGGAAAGATAAGAGGTGGTGGTGAACAGCTGTTTTCAAGACCTGGCGGGAGGGGTGGGATTGAAGGGAGTGTGGGAGTTTGTTCCAGAAGCGGGAGAAAAGAGGAATGAAACGGTGAAGGTGAGCAGAGAGCCGAGATTTCGGCAGTTTAACCATCAGAGGGTTGCTGGCAGATCTTGTGCGACCTGTAGGAATATTTGGGGGACAAACCACAGAGAGAGCTGGGGGAGCAAGGCTGGAGAGGAGTCTGTAGAAGACAGAAAGACCACCAACCTGCCTGCGGTGAGTGAGTGAAAGGCCCTTGGAGATAGCTTCATCACTGGAGATTCCAATGATTCTGACAGCTTGGTTTCAACAGCGTGAAGCCGAGCTAGGTGTGAGGCAGGAGCACCGGCCCATAGGGGAGAACAGTATTCCATTGAGGTGCGGATGAAAGCCTTGTATGTGGTGAGGAGCTCAGGTGTGCCGAGGCAGGACTTCGCACGACGGAGGATGCCCAGTCGGTGACTGGCTTTGGAGGCCAGCTTGGAAATGTGGTTTTCCCAAGAAAGATAATGGCAGATAGTGAGACCGAAAAGCTTGAGCGACAGAACTTCTTGGAGAGGATTGTTGAGAAAGTAGATGGGAGGGTTGTCCAGTCGATCTTTTCGGAGAGACATAGTAAGAGTGTGAGATTTGTCAGGATTGAAAGACATGTTCCACTTGTTTGACCAGTCTGTGATATTGTCCAGGTCTTCAGAGAGTGAGGAGGCTGCAGACTGCCGATCTGAGGGAAGAGGAATGGAGCGGCAGAGAGTGGAGTCATCAGCAAAGAGATAGAGAGGATTTTCCAGAGAGTCGGAGAGATCATTGATAAAGACCAGAAAAAGCACAGGGCCCAGAACACTGCCTTTTGAAAATAGTAATCTCTATTTCCCTTAAACGACAACAATAATAGTACATGGAACCAACAATGTTTACAGTTGATGAAAACCACAACAACGGAAGTGACGAATCCATAACACTTCCCCCCCTCAAGAAAGAAAGTTTGAACATAGTGAAAACTTTCTTTGCAGGCAAAAACTCTTTTGACAATCAAAAGTAAAAAGTATAATAATAGCGTAAGGACTCGACTTTGTTATCCCTTTTACGCCGCACCCAGTGACCCGATGCCCACGGCACTCATGGATTTACCATCTATCCCCTATGCCATCCATAATGGTACACTCTATCCATACACCACATCCTCCCTTCCGTGGATGTTCCACGGGTTTCACGTCTTTATCGTCATTTTAATAAAGTTAAATGGAGTGACGTTGCGATACTCGGGGTGCGTTTCATAAATCCTCGTAAATCAGAGAGGTGTAGCAGGTGGCGAGACGTAAGGAAGCTTAAAGATAACGAGATGAAAACAGACGAACGATATGTCAATCTCTTTCTACACCGAACGGCAATAAAAGTATGAGAGTGGGAAGGCATGGCCTGAGCACTTCGAGCAGAGAGGACTGATTGGACTTAACTTAAAGAGAAAAAATTGGAGCTTAACGGAAGAAGAAGATCCCATGAGCGCTCCCCTATGCCATCCATAATGGTACACTCTATCCATACACCACATCCTCCCTTCCGTGGATGTTCCACGGGTTTCGGCTAGTCAAAAGTAAAACTCACACCCAAATGATCAATTCACGTGAACAACAAGAATTAATATTCCCCAAAATAAAGCAACAAAACTTCCAAACCACCTACAGAAATTTCCAAAGTTAGTTCACTCTGGATAAAGCATCGGCAACGACATTGTCCCTGCCCTTCACATGCTCAATTTCCAAGTTGAACTCCTGCAAAGCCAAACTCCATCTCATCAACCTCTGATTTTTATTTTTCATTTTTTGAATGAAGGATAAGGGGTTGTGATCAGTGAAGACTTTTATAGGAAAGGTAGTAGTTCCCAGATGCACCTCATAATGCTGAAGTGCTAGCAGGAGAGCAAGGGTCTCTTTTTCCACTGTGGCATAATTTGCCTGATGTTTGTTAAACGTTTTGGTGTAGTAGCATACCTGGTGATCCACTCCATCCTCATCTTCCTGTAATAGAACTGCTCCAGCCCCCACATCACTTGCATCAATGGCCAACTTGAAAGGTGCTTGAAAATCCGGGGCTGCTAGGACAGGAGAGCTCATTAATATCGCTTTGACGTGGGCAAAGGCAGCCTGACATTTGTCATCCCAAACAAACTTGGTCTCTTTCCTCAGCAAATTCGTTAAAGGGGCTACCACATCAGAAAAATTCCTGCAGAACCGCCGGTACCAACCAGCCATACCCAAGAATCTCATAAGCTCCTTCTTCCCTTTTGGAACTTGGAAGCGATCAATGGCGTCTATCTTGGCTGTCACCGGTTGACCTGACCCTGACCTACTACATGGCCTAGGAACACCACCTGTGCCTTTACAAACTCACTCTTAGATAAGTTGATGGTCAACCCTGCCTCGGTCAGTTTCTTGAAAAATGCCTGAATTTGTTTAATATGATTTTCCATGGTCATGGTGTGGATGATGGCATCATCCAGATAAGCCTCCACCCCCTCAAGGTCTGCAAGAAGCTTATTAATTAGCCGTTGAAATGTAGCAGGCCCGTTTTCAATCCAAAGGGAAGAACCTTGTACTGATACAACCCATTTGGTGTGACTAAAGTCGAGATTTCCTTGGCTCTATCAGTAAGAGGAATCTGCCAATACCCTTTCAGCAAGTCAAACTTAGTTACAAATTTAGCTGGGCCTATTCTATCAATACAGTCATCAATCCTCGGGATGGGATATGAGTCGGTCTTGGTCACTGCATTAACCCGTTTTAAATCCGTACAACAGCGAAAACTGCCATCGGGTTTTGGAACCAACACAAATGGTGAGCTCCATTCACTGCTGCTTGGTTCGATGATGTCATTCTCCAACATATACTGAACCTCCTTCCGAAGATACTCCATCTTCACAGGGTTTATCCGACAAGGGTGTTGCTTCACAGGAGTGGCTTCCCTCACCTCAATATCATGATATACCAAGTCAGTACGACCAGGTACATCTGTGAACAAATGTGCAAACTCAAAAATTAGGCTGGACAGTTGTCCTTGTTGTTCCCTCGTCAAATGACCTAATTTCTCATGTAAATGACAACACTTCCGTGCTCGTCAATCTGGGACAAGCCTGGTCATCCAAGTTATCAAACTTCACACCGGCGTCAACCTCTGGATTTTCTTGCACCCGGACTACAGGCACGACAGGTGAGACAGGAACCATTTCTTCCACAGGCTTCCTCTCATGATATTTCTTCAGTCGGTTGACATGACACAGCTGCCGCTTTTTCCGTCGGTCGGGAGTTGTCACCGCGTAATCTGTTTCATTAACCCTCCTTTCGATTGCATAGGGACCAAAATATCTAGCCTGTAGTGGCTGACCTGGAGCAGGAAGCAACACGAACACTCGGTCCTCAGGCCTGAAATTTCTTATCTGAGATTTCTTGTCATGTCTCACTTTCATTTTATCCTGTGTCACTTTCAAGTTTCTTCTCGCAACTTCACAAGCCTTTGCCAATCTGTGCCTAACCGTTGACACATACTCCACCACTGTTGACTGTGACTCCTGTAGCCACTGTTCTTTCACCAATTTCAACGGTCCTCGCACTGCGTGTCCAAACACAAGTTCAAAAGGACTGAACCCCAATGACTCCTGAACAGATTCCATCGTAGAAAACAACAATAAGGGTATTCCTTCATCCCAATCCTTGTCACATTCAAAACAATACGTTCTGATCATATTCTTCAATGTCTGGTGAAACCTTTACAAGGCCCCTTGGCTCTCGGGATGGTAAGTACTTGATCTTACTTGCTCCACTCCCAACATGTGTACCACTTGCTGAAAAAGCGTTGACATGAAATTGGAACCCTGATCAGACTGGATGACCTTAGGTAGGCCAACCAAAGTGAAAAATTTAATCAAGGCCTTCGCAATAACTGCCGCAGTAATTTTTATAAGAGGCACTGCCTCTGGGAACCTTGTGGAAGCGCACATAATGGGCAGCAAATACTGATGTCCAGCCTTAGTTTTAGGTAAAGGGCCTACACAGTCAATAATGACACGGCTGAATGGCTCTTCAAAAGCTGGAATTGGTTTTAAATGTGTGGATGGGATTTTCTGATTAGGTTTTCCCACCAGCTGGCAAGAGTGGAAAGATTTACAGAACTCCGCCACATCACGTCGCAATCCTGGCCAGAAAAAATGTACCAATATTCTGTCACATGTCTTGTTCACTCTAAGGTGCCCGGCCAAAGGTGTCTCATGCGCCAAACTCAATATCTCCTTCCGGTACGGCGGTGGCACCACAATTTTGTAATTAACTTTCCACTTATCGTTTGCTGGCACCTCCGGTGGTCTCCATTTTCTCATGAGTATTTCCCCTTTCATGAAGTAACCAACAGGTATCTTCATAGCCTCTTCCTCTGCAACGGCTTTACCAATTAAACTCCGGATCTCCGAATCTCTGTGTTGTTCTTCAACAAGTCTCTTTCGGACCAGCACCGTTTGCTCAACCTCGCTCCCAGATGTCTCCGACGGACACTCCATTTCCTCTTTGGTTCCAGATGCCACCTTTTCCTTAAGTTCCTTGATTTCACTCCCTTTCCTATTACCTCTTTCAGAATTTTCCTCCAATACCTCCAAGGAACCCAAATCCACATCGCCTTCCTTCTCCTTCTCTTCAGAGCGCTTCCTACCCATAGCACGAATCACTGCACAGGATGGAAAGATACCCGGAAAGATGGGGTCCAGGCTCCGGTCGGCTCCAGTCCAGGCTCTGGTCCAGCGGGCGAAACCCAGCAGGCAGCTCCGCGTGTCGTTGAATGCGACCGGACAATTATATAGCGGGGGGAAGCTGGTGTCCTGCGTATGTAATATGTGCACACTTGTGCCAAACGCCCTCTCTCTCCCCCAATGCCCTCTTTAACAAGCGCGCCCTTCTTCTTCTCAGTCCTTCTCCAAGCCACCCTTCCAACACGTCCTCTTTAACAAACGCCGGCGCATGAGTCTCTTGAAAGGGCTTTACGTTCGTGCTTTTATAACGCAAGCAACGATCGCTCCACGAGCCCAAAAGCCACGCCTGCCAGCGATGTCCCTTCAGCCCTGGTTGGCTGGTGAGGGCTTACAGGCTCCGCCTTTGACGGCTGGATGACGTGGCCACACCTTCTTCTTGGCGTTCCGCCCCCCTTTTCCGGGCCTCACCGCGTGGCTTATGGCGGCGGTTGAGCGAGCTCTAGCTCAAGGCAGCGAACGCTGCTAACAAAGGCACGTAACAAATTGGAGAGCCATAGGGCAGACTAGAGGGCGTGTAATGGCGTCACTTGGAGAGGGAGGTTGCAAACTGAACGGAATGGGGCCTACTTCTTTTTTGATTGACACAACGCAGATTCAATTATTGGAAACACGGCCTTATCTAATACACATACTAATGAAATAACTGAAGTCCTATGGTGGCCTACGTGTTGCTTGTGGCCTAACTATGGGGTGCAACCTTTAACCATTTAATAATGTCATATTTACACAAGTGTGGGTTCTAAAACCGCAACACTGCACCCCCCCTTTTTCCAGGCTCGTCCCGAGCCGAAACAAAAGGGCTATCTTTTCAATTAATGTGACACTTAGGTGTGGTTACCCTCTACTTTTAACCTACTACCCTGAGTGCGACAGTTTTAACACTAAATATGTCCCCCCTGCTGCGTTGCGTCCTAACTGACTCACGCCCACAATTAATCGAATTACGGAATGGTCTTCAAACTACACATAGAGCCGGTGGGGAGCATTATTTACAAGACACTAATAATTTGATTATTCACAAAACTAGAACCTAGGACCTGTCTTTTGTGGGAAAAATAGAACATGTTTTGATAAGAGGAAATGCCATTGCCATGCACTGCACCGATACACCATACCCATATGTACCAATATGCACCATAATAAAAAAATGTTCCAAAAAGCACCATCATGAAAATGCACCAAACATTTCAAAAATAATAAAATGATGAATGATGTCTTCTTGCTTCTCTGCTGGGCCGATGCATCTTGGCTTGATCTTCTTGCTTGATGTTGTTTCAATTAATATAAAGGGCACACACCGCGTCCGTTTTTTTTATTTGTGGCCAGCAGGGCCAACTCAGGTGGTCCACTGCTGGGCATATATGCCACTTAAAACAGTGGTCCGCAAGCCAGATACTGCTGGCAACAATGGTCGGTCCCAGCAGAGGGGCCAGGCCACAGAACATGTGGTCCATAAGTGGTGCCAGGCCACAGAACGTGTGGTCCATATGGTGCATCAGTGCAGGCAGGAGGCAGCAAGGGTGCGGGTGCACAATCCAGGGCACCTGCACACTCCCCTCGGACACAAAAGAACATGGTCCATGAGTGGGGAAGGAAGACAAGGCAGATTAGCGGGGCAAGGGCGCAAGGGTACACACAAAAACAAGGCAATGCACGATGAGGGGCGTGGGAGAGCGAGCCGAGAAAGCTCGTCCCTACTCGTTCGTCACCCCCCATGTCCATCTACTCAACCCTTGCCCTTCCCGTATTTACACAATTTACAAATTTACCAATTTGTCTACGTTTTGTCTTTCCCATCCCCTCTAATCCAAATTTGTCACCAATCCCTCCTAAGGAGGAAGAGATGGAATAACCACAATGTCTCACCCACGTCAAGATGCGTCTTACATTCCCAAATCATCTGCAAAACATGGTGTGGACTCAGCAGGAGAATCCCAGCCTTGCTTAAATCAATAAATATATACACTTAGTTAAAAGAATCGCTAGATATGGTAAATTTTCAGATTTCACTCCAGATTTGGACATTAATTTAGTCTACAGCATCCATTCCTCATATCCGAATCCAGATTTTGATGATATGCTTCAATTATGTAATGATAATCGATCGTGTTTCCAAGGCAAGGCACGTTTGAATAGGCCAAAACAAAATGGCGGCTTAAGAACTGAGTGGCAGATGGCTAATGGCATCAGCGAGTGGCAGATGGCTAACCAAGATGGTGGGCAGCCATATTGGTAAGCCTTTCTCAGGTTTTTTTCCTTCTGAGCACCTCGTTAATCATCTTCAAAAAGGGTGTTATAACACAGCCAAACACCCAGTTTTCATCATTGCAATCTTTTGGAGGTCCAGGTGTATGCATAGAAAGTTTAGGGCCGCTAGGTTTCATGGTTTTAGAGTTATGCAGGAGACGGATGGACGGACACTGCCTTTTATTACTATAGAGAGTGTGTGTGTGTGTGTGTGTGTGTGTGTGTGTGTGTGTGTGTGTGTGTGTGTGTGTGTGTGTGTGTGTGTGTGTGTGTGTGTGTGTGTGTGTGTGTGTGTGTGTGTGTGTGTGTGTGTGTGTATACAGTCACGTGAAAAAGTAAGTACACCCCATGTCAAGTTTTGATTTTTTCAACATATTTCAACATGCAGCTATTTGATTCTCATTTCAACAATATTGACAGATAAAGGTGATATAATATAACAAATATCATGAAACATTTCCATTTTGTAGTCCATTATATAATTTAAATAAACATAAATGCAAATTTCGCATGTGGAAAAAGTAAGTACACCCCTACATTTATCACTACTTCAAATACCTAAAATTAGCATCAGGTGCACCAGCTCAGGTGCAAATGATTAGAACATTGTTCGAGAGGATCTTGGAGGAACCTGTCTTATTTAAACCTCAGACATTTAGTTTGGTTTGCTCTTTGTTCTTGAAGTGTGCGGCGTCACCATGCCTAGATCAAAAGAGCTCTCTGAGGCCTTCAGAAAGAAGGTTATAAATGCCTACGAGTCTGGGAAGGGATTTAAAAAGATCTCCAAACAATTTGAAATCAATCATTCGACTGTCCGGAAGATCATCTACAAGTGGAGAAGATTCCAAACAACTGCCAACTTGTTCAGGCCTGGCCGCCCCAGCAAGTTCAGCCCGAGAGCAGACCGCAAGATGCTGAAAGAAGTCTCTAAGAACCCCAGAATGTCATCACGGGACCTACAGGTAGCTCTTGCCATTGTCGATGTCAAAGTGCACGAGCCTACCATCACAAAGAGGCTGCACAAATTTGATCTACATGGGATGTGTGACAGGAGGAAACCTTTGCTGTCCAGAAAGAACATCAGGGCAAGACTAAAGTTTGCCAATGAACACCTAGGCAAAGACCAGCACTTCTGGTACAATGTGCTCTGGACAGATGAGCCAAAGGTAGAGCTATTTGGCCACAGTACCAGAAGACATGTTTGGCGAAAACCAAAGACAGCATTTGACCACAAGAACCTGATACCAACTGTAAAGCATGGTGGTGGAAATATTATGGTTTGGGGCAGCTTTGCTGCATCAGGGCCTGGGCAGCTCACCATCGTATAATCCACGATGAATTCTTCATGGCACCAGAGGGTGCTTGAGGATAATGTGAGGCCATCTGTCGGAGAGTTGAAGCTCAACCGAAGGTGGACCTTGCAACATGACGATGACCCCAAACATACCAGTAAATCCACCAAGGAATGGCTGAAAAGTAAGAAATGGAGGGTTCTGGAATGGCCAAGTCAAAGCCCGGATCTAAATCCCATCGAGATGTTGTGGGGGGATTTGAAACGAGCTGTGCATGCAAGAAACCCTTCAAACATTGCACAGCTGAAAGAATTCTGCTGGAGGAGTGGGCAAAAATTTCTCGCAGTCGATGTCGGAGACTGGTATGCAGTTATAAGAAACGCCTACTTGAGGTTGTTTCTGCCAAAGGGGGCAATACCACCGATTAGAGCCAAGGGTGTACTTACTTTTTCCACATGCGAAATTTGCATTTATGTGCATTTAAATTATACAATGGACTACAAAATGTAAATGTTTCATGATATTTGTTATATTATATCACCTTTATCTGTCAATATTGTTGAAATGAAGATCAAATAGCTGTATGTTGAAATATACTCAGAGGCAAAAGTTATTGTGACAAGGAATTTTTTCATTGGTAATCTTGTGAATGAATTTTGGGATTTGAACCAGAGAAAGAGTTAAAATGGTCGAAGAAACGCAACCAAGCAGTTGTTGTTCGAATTGCATGAAATTTGCAAGAAGCATGACATCTTCGAGAAAAATGGCCAGCAATGTTCACTTTAAAAGGCCAGACAACCAGACGCTTATCATTTCCACTCAATGCAGTCTTAAGAAGTGCAGAAGTCAGAAAAACACCTCTATTCATCGTTCTGGAACAAGTTCGACATGCCATGCCTCGGGGAAATGGTTCTTAATCAGAACAATGTTAATGTGTTACCCTGGATCCTGGACCCTGGATCCCTGCAAGATCCCCTGATTTGTCACCCATTGAACACGTCTGGGATGAAATGGAGCGACGTTTACGACGTCATCCGAATCCTCCAAAAACGCTGCAGGAACTCCGCCAAATCCTTCCTCGGATATGGAATGATCTTCCCCAGGACTTTCATCGACGTTTAGTGGCCTCAATGAGGCGGAGGTGCCAGGCCTGCATCAATGCACAAGGTGGACACACTCGCTACTGACCGTGTGAACTTGCTTGTGAACCCCCTCTTGTGTTGTGGCTCATTTGCATATGCCAGGTGTGCTGTTCTTATGGACTGTTGATCGTTACCATACCTTGAAACATTTGTCTTTCCATGCAATAACATTTCATTCGCGGCAGTAAAAGTTTAACACTGATTCTGTTTGTTGTTTGTGTGTCACAATAACTTTTGCCTTTGCGTATATGTTGAAAAAGTCAAAACTTTACATGGGGTGTACTTACTTTTTCACGTGACTGTATATATATATATATATATGATGATATGTGGTGGATGCATTTTTGCATCATACACACTAAAACCTTTCGATCGCTTTTGTAAACGAGTCGTCATCTCTTCGGCCACTCCGTGTTGATCGGACTTGGTGAATTCCATATTTAACTTTAACCAGGCGTTGTCGATCCAACGTGGGAGAAATATTGCACTTGTGAACATGTTCAAAGAATGTATGTCCTGTATTCAGACTCGAACACGCCCCGTAACGATGATCGTTGTCTCTTTGTTGACACTTCTTCTTCCTGATTTTGACCCACAGGAGGTTGGCTGGTAATGACCTCGTCGATCTATCAACAAACTGCTTCTCTGGCCTGAAGAATTTGAGGGTTCTGTAAGTAAAGAAATGCATTTGACCCCATTCAATGTTTTTTTACTACCTTGTTGCTTCACTGTAACGTCATGGTTACGTTGTGTTCAGATATCATGTGATGTCATTCGGCTATGATCGCGTGAGAAAGTTTTTGAATCTTGGAATGGGAATGTCTGGGAAAAAAAATTCAGGAATAAAGGATATTTTATGATGGACCCATCCCAGGTGGCACACCAATGTTCGCCAAATGTTGCCAACAGTCGCAGTGGTCACCTAAGAACCTCTGACGTTGGTAAAAGTGACAAGTTGGTCCGACGTCAGCCACATGGCCTAAAAGCTTCGGGCCAATGGCGGTGCTGATGTTGGGCCATTAGCGGTGTGATAGAGATTTTGGGATGAGCTGCTTTCTCATTCAAGCTCCAAATTAATATCCAATCTCATTTCATGAAAGTTCCGGAAATTGTCCAAGCTCATTTTAAGTTGTACATTGTGTAAAATATCTTCCATTTGTTTGTGGTAGCAATTGGACAAACTCCACACCGATGTGCTGCCACAACCACCGCGGTAGATATATAATACTCATGTCTGGGCACCTTGGATGTTTACTCGGGTCATGTTGACAGGTAGATAGATTTTCACTTCGACACGAGGCTGCTTCCCCCAACACCACCTCCTCCATCTCTTGCACACCCCAATTGGGATGACATTGTCAGAAAAAATGTTTGGTTTTCCAGTGACTCAATAGTCTTGCCTTCACCCCTCCATGTTCCCTCTCCCAGCACTCTGCAGAACAACCAGTTTCACCATATACCGGCTCATGCTCTGCAGAACCTGCCCAACTTGCAATCCCTGTGAGTGAAGTCCTCTCTCGCTGCTAAACACTCCTCCTGTCTCTCTCTCCCTTTTACTTTCAACTGTCATTCTCACTTTGACTTATTACATCTCTACTCCTATAGGGGGTGGGGACAGACATTATTGTTGTGCCTCCTCCGATGAAATCGCCCGAGTCATTATGTTTTCGGGTCCGTCCGTGATACGTTCTCATTACCGAGATAACTTAAGAACAGCTGAAAGGATTCAAGTCGAACTTGGTACAAGTATATAGAATGATGTAAAGATTAACTGATTATATTTTGGGGTCAAGAGGTCAAAGGTCAGAGGTCCCGTTAAGTAAAAAAATATGTTACCTCGTTAACTTGTGAACCAGTGATGGGATTTTCACCAAACTTTGGTGTAAGTGTATATTATGACGCAAAGATGAACTGATTAGATTTTGGGGTCAAGAGGTCAAAGTTCAGAGGTCATGTCAGGTAATAATGTAGTACTTAAGAATAGCTGAATTTATATCAAACTTGGTACAAGTATGCATCATGATGTAATCATGTGGGTGGAGGCATATCGGTCGACGTCATGATGTCGAAGAGTGCCATTCTAGTTAATGTTTCATTGATGTAGTAGCACCAAAGAGGAAGGGTCAAGCCCCAAAGGAAGAGAGGGTCCTTCAGTGAAAAGGCAAATAAAGAAGATGGAAAGATATAATCATTAGATGAGATCTAATCAACTTGTATCTAGTCAGATCAAGGCAGGTGTTAGAAGAACGTGTTGCAAACATGGAACAAGATCACCGGTAGGGTGGGTACTCTGCTAGTAATTATAATGATGTTCACAGTCATAAATACGTACAAGCCGATAATACAAAATACTAGTACCCGACTGCAAAGCCGCAATGAGCCGGCGAAGCCAAAGCCTCTTGCCACTATTTTACCCATCACTATCGCATCAGGAGGTTAGGTAGTTGGTAGTAGGTAGGTGTAGTAGGTACCGTACCTAGTTCAAAATGATACCATTTGCATTCTGGATGAGATTAAAATTTATAAAATTTCCTTCTTGATTAATTCGGTGAATTCCGTCTCAACTTCGGATATTTCCGGCCGTGAAAAACTATCCCCTACGGCCGCGAGATTTCTAAAAAATAAATTTTTCGTCAATTTTAGAATATTTGATCTCATTTGATCTCATTTCGCCGTTTTCAGCGTCCGAAATGTGGTAAAAAGCTTTTTTGAAATATTTTTTCAAATGCTCGAATCTCATTGGTTCCGGTAATTGGTGACGATTTTCGTTGAAGATAACCAGGGCCCGTGTGGGCCCGGGGAACGAGGTTGGTCTTAAAGTATTTTAATTGCAAATTAGAGGTGCATAAGATTGTGAATCAAAAAAAGACGGGTGAAACAAACTCCTATTGAACTTTTGCGCAATTTCTTTAGTGATTTGGTTTTTTAAATATTTTTTCAAATGCTCGAATCTCATTGGTTCCGGTGTTTGGTGACGATTTTCGTTGAAGATAACCAGGGCCCGTGCGGGCCCGGGGAACGAGGTTGGTCTTAAAGTATTTTAATTACAAATTAGATGTGCATAAGATTGTGAATCAAAAACAGACGGGTGAAACAAACTCCTATTGAACTTTTTCTCAATTTTTTATGCATACTTCCGCATCCGCAAGATGGCGGCCTCCATTGAGTGATTTGGTGCGTCAAAGCTTGGAATTCTCAAAGGATCCAGCATAATCTGGTTTTTCAACATAATACGTACGCGTACAGCACCTTTCGTGAAAATGGAACAGAAGGACCCTGCCAGCCACCGCCACCCAAGCCACTGTCAAAACTAACCGAGCAGCCATCTTCGGTCAAACCCAAGTGAAGCACCGCCACATTGGCCTCGCTCCAACAGCAGCAAAGCACCACCATCAGTGACAACAGCTCTCCAGCAAGAGATGGAGGAAACCAGCCACTGTTAGCGTCAATCCAAAGATGAAGCTCATTCTTCAGGTAGTCCGATATGCATGAAGCGAGTCTACATGCGCCGGTGTGGCCCTATCTGAGTGCAGCGAGATGCCAAATAGGAAGATTGGTCAGCAAGTTCATCAGGTGGCTCCAAAACGCCGCTGGGCTCGCCAGCCTGAACACCGAACCGCTAATAACTACCTTCCAGTTCCACGAACACCAGGTGCAGCCATGTTGTGACATCACGGAAACAGCACTGCCCCAGAGTTGATCATCCTCATATTTACGCAGATGTGTTCCTGGGATATCTTATATTAATAGAGGAGAACTGCTGGAGTTGAGAGCTGAACATGAAAAGAGGAGGGATGGCTTTGTTGATCTTGCTGGATGTAAGAAGGGTTTGATTCTAATTGACGGATCAAAGGAGACAAGGTTGTTGGAGTCTCATTGGAGGATTAGATTGAGTTAATGACTGAGGGGGGGGCAACAGTTGAGAGGCTAGAGACTGGGAGGAGGTGTACTGGGATTTAGAGCTGATGGAGTCGTCAGCAACGGAATGACAGTGTTGTTGGTAGCTGTGAGGAGATCATTGATGAAAGGAGGGAGGGTGAGATGACAGAATATGGAGGAACACCAAAATAAATTCGGTGGGGTTCAGAGGGCACCACCAATGCAGGTAGAGATTGACTTGCAGTAATGCCATAATGATACCACCAATGCAGTAATGGAAGTAGAGATCACCCAGTGAGGAAGCTGGAAAACGTGGTGATGAGCTGGGGCTGAATACCATACATTGGGTACATCACTAGGAGTTATTTGAGCCAGACACTCTCAACGGCTTTGCTTGTTTCCAGCGCAACAATCCGACTTTTTCCGAAGTGCTCAAGAGCTGAAGACTATTCGTTGGCAACGTAGGCCAGGAGGTGACCAGGTGGATCTGGCATTATGGAAGCCATATTGGTGGTCATTCAGAGAGCTTAATTCAGGGTTGGGTTGAAAGTTGTTTATTGACGAGGGAGACTCCATGACTTTGGGGAGATTGGAGGTCAAGGCGATTTGACATTTTCTTCTTTCATTCTTTCCTTTCAGCAATTACAATCGCTCATCATCCCTTCATTTCAGCATTTCCTCCAGTTTGTTATACGAGTTCCTCCAGTTTGAATATCGTAGATATTCCAAAGACAGCTGTGCACCACCATCTCAGGTCATCCATCATCCATCCCATGACCTTTTCTACCCTCATTAACCTTTCACAAGCCCACCTCTCTCTGAGTTTCCAGGTTAAGTGATCTCCACTGCCCCTTTCCCTGGAGGTTAAAGATCCCACGGTGTCCTTCGCGAAGAGTAGTTGAGCTACATTAATTCCTGCTCTAACTACTGCTGGGAAGGCAATGGCAAACCACTCGGTATAAGCCTTGCCAAGAAACCCCTTCGGCAGCATTGACGCTCTGTAACAGAGTATGGTACATCGGAATACTGTATTTATCAATGGTTCTTGAGAGTAGTTCTTGAAAATGCTCAACCAGCATTCCTTTTGCTTGGTGTGATCTGTGATTATGGAGCCATCTGTGCACGCTAGGAGCAAATTTCCTTCCTGATGGACCAAGTGCCTCAAGGATGGCTTTGTACATACCATGAGTGTTAATAGAGGTAGCACAATGCTGTATTCATTCACAGAGCTCAATCCAATATTTTAGGGACATCAGTAAGACTCTCTCTGGACAGCTTGTCTTGCCACAGCCTCTATGCGTCACAAGTGTCCGGATTTTGGTTTTGCGGCATATGCTAAATAAGCCTTTCACTTCGTGTCATCGAGTGGGGCCATGCTCTCCTGAGGTGCTGAAATCCAGTCGGGTGACATGCGTATGTGCTTGCCAAAACACGAGTGGGCTGAAGAGTAAACATGATCTCCAAGCATTTTCACAGGCAGATACATTTGGTATGTTCGTGGCAGATATTTCTGTACTTCTCACCAGGTTATTTTCTTCCATCGGCGTACCATGTGTCTGTATTTCGACCAATTCAGCCAAGACCTAGCACAAACGTCAAATACTATGCCACAGCCCCTATATGCAGACTAAGGCTGAAAGACATCGGCCTGGTTTCATCACTTCAATTTTACAGGGGTAAAAGGTCAAAAATGGTCGCAAAATTGAGGTTATGACCTGCTGAGCCTTTTTTATTTCCAATGTGGACAAGACTTGGCACAAAACTTACCATGCCACAGCCCACAGGCCCTAGGGACTAAACCAGGTAAACATTAGTCTGGTGTGTTTCTTCTGATTTTATAGGGGGCAAAGCGGGTCGTGTGGAAGGGGCGACGACCTATTGCATTCACTTGTGAAAGTCTGCATTTATAGTACAGCAAAAGTCCCACCCAATACTTGTTTCGTACCCAAGAACACTTTAGCAAAGGTAGGACTGAGATGCTAATGTACCAGAAGCCGGCAGGAGCGCAATGAAGGAAGATGAGATTAAATGACAGAAACACGTGCAAGGCATGAACCAGGGCTCTGAAAAAGCGTTTTCTCCAGGATGGAAAATCCAGGGTTTTAAAATCAATATTATGGCATCCTGGGTTATAAAATAAAACAAGGAACTCCCTCTACCCTCTGTAACCACCATCAGTGTTTTAACCTTCTCTCCTAGGCCATCTTGCTCTTCCACAAGCCCCGACACTGAACACCAAACATGAAGGTTTCACGTCATACTACTTTAGTTTAGCATAAGGAAAGAATATCAAAACTCATCACCGAAAGGCACTGTCGAATGTTCAACGGTCTTTCGTGCTGAAACGAGTGAAAGCCGAAGGAACCGGCTTGGAATACCCATGATGCAATGCCATAATGGACCCGCTGGTAGAATTGCAACTACTTGCTCCTCTACCTGCAATTTATTTGTCATGCCCCGTTCAACCAAACACATTTGAATGTGTAATTAGAACAGCACTCGGTAATCATTTTGCCAGCCTCAGCAGGATGACCGGTTGAGTCAACCTACCTGGTGTTAATGGCCGAACAGGGGTTTAGAACTCAAGACTCTTAAGATCTTACGCCAGCCACCTTAATAGAGGGATCATGAGATGTAATACTAATATCCATCATGTCATTATTAAATTATTTATTTATTTCGAGTGCCATGTCTCCTGCACAAATCATCCGCCATGTAATCTACAATTGGCGCACCTCACGAGCTCTGCTCCACATCTCGTTTTTGTTTCAAATTTTCCCACGAGCTGTGGATTTTGTCTGCACAGTGTTAGCACGACATGGACAAGGGCTCGCCTGACAGTCCAGTGAGAGAATGCCAGAATTATTCTGACAGCACTCCCACGTGGAATCTCGCACTCCTGCACTTCTCTTTCCTTTCTCGCTATCCCTGAGTTTGTGTTTTTGGCACAAAGGCCTCGGTTGGAAACCATTTCTACGTATGAGTTTAAGACGGTATGGCTGCATATTTAAGGCCTCTCAGTCTTGCGTATCCACTTGCAATTAATTTTGACCTCTTCCACCGTTGTGCATTATTAATGTCAAACTTTCATGCTCAAACTTTCAAGAGTGTGGTGATGTCGATAGATATCATCTCGCTGTCTATAGATATCATCTCGCTGTCTGTAGATATCATCTCGCTGTCTATAGATATCATCTCGCTGTCTATAGATATCATCTCGCTGTCTATAGATATCATCTCGCTGTCTATAGATATCATCTCGCTGTCTATAGATATCATCTCGCTGCCTATAGATATCATCTCGCTGTCTATAGATATCATCTCGCTGTCTATAGATATCATCTCGCTGTCTATAGATATCATCTGGCTGCCTATAGATATCATCTCGCTGCCTATAGATATCATCTCGATGCGTAAAGATATCATCTCACTGCCTATAGATATCATCTCGCTGCCTATAGATATCATCTCACTGTCTATAGATATCATGTCGCTGTCTAGAGATATCATCTCGCTGTTTAGAGATATCATCTCGCTGTCTATAGATATCATCTCGCTGTCTATAGATATCATCTCGCTGTCTATAGATATCATTTTGCTGTCTATATATATCATCTCGCTGCCTATATATATCATCTCGCTGCCTATAGATATCATCTCGCTGTCTATAGATATCATCTCGCTGTCTATAGATATCATCTCGCTGCCTATATATATCATCTCGCTGCCTATAGATATCATCTCGCTGTCTATAGATATCATCTCGCTGTCTATAGATATCATCTCGCTGCCTATATATATCATCTCGCTGCCTATATATATCATCTCGCTGCCTATATATATCATCTCGCTGCCTATAGATATCATCTCGCTGCCTTTAGATATCATCTCGCTGTTTAGAGATATCATCTCGCTGTCTATAGATATCATCTCGCTGCCTATAGATATCATCTTGCTGTCTATAGATATCATCTCGCTGCCTATAGATATCATCTCGCTGCCTTTAGATATCATCTCACTGTCTATAGATATCATCTCGCTGCCTATAGATATCATCTCACTGTCTATAGATATCATCTCTCTGTCTATAGATATCATCTCGCTGTCTATAGATATCATCTCGCTGCCTATAGATATCATCTCGCTGCCTATAGATATAATCTTGCTGTCTATAGATATCATCTCACTGCCTATAGATATCATCTCGCTGCCTATAGATATCATTTCGCTGTCTATAGATATCATCTCGCTCACTGCCAATTCCCTCACACCCCATCTACAACCTAATCAAATCAAGGTATCACCTCACACCACTTATACAATCAAATCAAGGTATCACCTTTGCTCCTCGCCCCTTCCCTGGCTCCCCATCTTCAATCTAATCAAGGTATCATACTGAATTGAGCATGTGGTGATTGATGAAGGTTAACGCTACTGCTGTGTTTACTCCACTGTTTAATCCCACCTCGTTTAAAAGACTTCATCATTTTCTTTGCAACATCTTCCAGGCGGTTTGATGCTAACCACATTGAGGAGGTACCCGCGGGCAGCTTCTCGGCATTGCACCGCCTGCGCCACCTCTGGTTGGATGATAATGCCCTGCGGGTGGTCCCCATGGAGGCCCTGGGGGAACTACCTTCTCTTCAGGCCCTTACACTTGCTCTCAATCACATCCGGGTCATTCCAAGCATGGCTTTCAAAAATCTCTCCAATCTTATTGTCCTGTGAGTAGCGGAGGCATGTGATGCGCTTTACAAATTCGTTGTTTTGGCTTACTATTAAACATTTACTTTGTCTAAGTGATGATCCGTATTGCAAATGCAATTGCCCTAACAAGCTGTAATTCTTTGTTGTGATCAGACGTCTCCATAACAACCGCATAGAGAGGCTGGATGGCGGATGTTTCGAGGGCCTTCACAGCCTAGATTACTTGTAAGTAAAAGCTTTTTCCTGTAATGTTTGTCTTGGGAAAGTTTCTAAAAATTCCAATGAAGGTTGATGAGAAATTTGATCAGATCATCCAGTTTCAGCACAGGCCTCAGATCATTCATGTTATTGCGCAAGCATCGTTGATAAGTGTCATTTTTACTCACCGGTGATTGTGCATTTGTCTCAACATCAATGTAACTTGATAAATGTTGATGGGCTCGGTTTGGTTTAGCAGTACAAGGTGATCTAAAAATTCCACATGGTAAACTTTTAACTGCTTTACCTACGCATGGTAAACTTTTAACCACTTTACCTACCCAGGGACTTGAACGATAACCAGCTCACTGAATTCCCAACAGGGATCATCAGCCTGCACAGACTTCAAGAACTGTGAGTGGATGGATGTTTGCTTTGATAGAACTAGGGCGTGCCCGTACTATATATATATCTAAAATTATATCCCCCCCCTCTATTTACATGAAATGGTTTGGTCCATTCGCAAAGCCAAAGCGAACGGCTTGCGAGTACGGTGACAATCCCCCCCCCCCTCTATTTACATGAAATGGTTTGGTCCAAAGCGAACGGCTTGCGAGTACGGTGACAATCCCCCCCCCCCCCCCCCTCTATTTACATGAAATGGTTTGGTCCAAAGCGAACGGCTTGCGAGTACGGTGACAATCCCCCCCCCTCTATTTACATGAAATGGTTTGGTCCAAAGCGAACGGCTTGCGGAGTTTGGTAAAGAAATCGCCATAGCGTGCACAAACGCGCAGGAAAGCGAAAGAATCGCAAATTAGTTTTAATTAGTTTTAAAACATAGTTTAACGCCAACATAGCGGCAACATAGTTTGCCAACGTGAAATAAATGAATACGCTCTCAAATGTGCCGTCCGAGGCAGAGTCTGTTCGCCACGTTCGGCACACGTGATAACTCGCTGCTCTCTGATTGGTTGAATCGTTTTTTGGACATAGCTCGGTAACTACTTGTCCGATTAATATGAAACCTTGAAAAGGCACATCCTCGGGTCCCCAGCAATATACCTGGCAAGTTTCAAGTATATCGGACCCGTGGTTGTCGAGAAACAGCGGTCACAGACACACAGACATACAGACATACAGAGATTACTGGAATTATAGATAGATAACTTCAACTTTAGCCACAGTACCTCCAGATTATTAAAAACGAACTGTTCCTGTGTTACTACTTGGAGTGTTTCTAACATTCCCAAATCTATTTCATTTTCTGCCATCCCTCTTCCCTCCATGGTCACCAAATTCATTTCCCTTTCTGTTCACCTTTCCATTCTAATATCTCAGTTTCAGGCGTCAGTTGATTGTTTGCTTTGGCTTGATATGATGGATTACCCACAGCAAGTTAATGCCGTCACTTTCCACAGGGCTTTCCATAGCAACAACCTTGCTTACATTCCGGACAATGCTTTCAAAGGGAATCCTCTTCTTCACACAATGTGAGCATGAATGCTCCACTCACTCCCCAGAAAAATGCTCATTACATACATATATGCTGTTACAGATATTTCTTCATTCCTCAGCTCTTTGGTCATTCTGTCTCCCCTCCCCATTCTCTGTCTCCTTCACCCATTATCTGTCTCCCCTACCCATTATCTGTCTCCCCTACCCATTATCTGTCTCCCCCACCCATTATCTGTCTCCCCCACCCATTCTCTGTCTCCCCCACCCATTCTCTGTCTCCCCTACCCATTATCTGTCTCCCCCACCCATTCTCTGTCTCCCCCACCCATTCTCTGTCTCCCCCACCCATTATCTGTCTCCCCCACCCATTATCTGTCTCCCCTACCCATTATCTGTCTCCCCCACCCATTATCTGTCTCCCCCACCCATTCTCTGTCTCCCCCACCCATTCTCTGTCTCCCCCACCCATTCTCTGTCTCCCCTACCCATTATCTGTCTCCGCTACCCATTATCTGTCTCCTCCACCCATTATCTGTCTCCTCCACCCATTATCTGTCTCCTCCACCCATTATCTGTCTCCTCCACCCATTATCTGTCTCCTCCACCCATTATCTGTCTCCCCCACCCATTCTCTGTCTCCCCCACCCATTCTCTGTCTCCCCCACCCATTCTCTGTCTCCCCCACCCATTCTCTGTCTCCCCCACCCATTCTCTGTCTCCCCCACCCATTCTCTGTCTCCCCCACCCATTCTCTGTCTCCCCTACCCATTATCTGTCTCCGCTACCCATTATCTGTCTCCTCCACCCATTCTCTGTCTCCCCTACCCATTATCTGTCTCCCCCACCAATTATCTGTCTCCCCTACCCATTCTCTGTCTCCCCCACCCATTCTCTGTCTCCCCCACCCATTCTCTGTCTCCCCTACCCATTCTCTGTCTCCCCTACCCATTATCTGTCTCCCCCACCCATTCTCTGGCTCCTTTTCCCATTCCCATATACACCTTACCCCGTGATTCCATATTGTTTACCCCATGCTCGCCATTTACCCCATGATTCCATGTTGTCTTACACTAGTTTTAATGCTTTCAGACTCTAACTCCCTATAATTATTTACATGCAAGAGCTTCAGCTTTAAGCATGATGAAGTGACTTTAATTGTATTTACCTTTTAATAACACCTTTGCAGACATTTATATGACAATCCCATCGAATACGTGGGCCATTCAACCTTCCAAAACCTACACAAGCTTCAAACACTGTGAGTCATCCTAACATAACACGATTTGATTACATGATTTTAATAACATAACGTGATCTGATCACATGATTGTAATGTGATTTGGTCACATGATTTCAAAAACATAACATGATCTGGTCACATGATTTTAATAACATAACGTGATCTGATCACATTATTTTAATAGCATAGTGTGGTCTGATCACATGATTTTAGTAACCTGATCTGATCACATGATTTTAATGATGCAACGTGATTTGATCATATGATTTTAATAACATAGTGTAGTCTGATCACATGATTTTAGTAATGTGATCTGATCGCATGATTTTAATAATGTAGCGTGATTCGATCATATGATTTTAATAACGTAGTGTGGTCTGATCACATGATTTTAGTAATATGATCTGATCGCATGATTTTAATAATGCAATGTGCTTCGATCATATGATTTTAATAATGTAGCGTGATTCGATCATATGATTTTAATAATGTAGCATGATTCGATCATATGATTTTAATAATATAGTATGGTCTGATCACATTATTTTAGTAATGTGATCTGATCGCATGATTTTAATAATGCAACGTGATTCGATCATATGATTTTAATAACATAGTGTAGTCTGATCACATGATTTTAGTAATGTGATCTGATCACATGATTTTAATAATGCAATGTGATTCGATCATATGATTTTAATAACATAGTGTGTTCTGATCACATGATTTTAGTAATGTGATCTGATCGCATGATTTTAATAATGCAACGTGATTCGATCATATGATTTTAATAATGTAGCGTGATTCGATCATATGATTTTAATAACATAGTGTGGTCTGATCACATGATTTTACTCATGTGATCTGATCGCATGATTTTAATAATGCAACGTGATTCAATCATATGATTTTAATAATGTAGCGTGATTCGATCATATGATTTTAATAACATAGTGTGGTCTGATCACATGATTTTACTAACCTGATCTGATCGCATGATTTTAATAATGCAACGTGATTTGATCATATGATTTTAATAACATTGTGTGGTCTGATCACATGACTTTTGTAATGTGATCTGATCGCATGATTTTAATAATGCAACGTGATTCGATCATATGATTTTGTATCATATGATCATATGATTTGATGGCATGATTTTAATAATGCAACGTGATTCGATCATATGATTTTAATATTGTAGCATGATTCGATCGTATGATTTTAATAACATAGTGTGGTCTGATCACATGATTTTAGTAATGTGATCTGATCGCATGATTTTAATAATGCAACGTGATTCGATCATATGATTTTGTATCATATGATCATATGATTTGATCGCATGATTTTAATAATGCAACGTGATTCGATCATATGATTTTAATAATGTAGCGTGATTCGATCATATGATTTTAATAACATAGTGTGTTCTGATCACATGATTTTAGTAATGTGATCTGATCGCATGATTTTAATAATGCAACGTGATTCGATCATATGATTTTAATAATGTAGCGTGATTCGATCATATGATTTTAATAACATAGTGTGGTCTGATCACATGATTTTAGTCATGTGATCTGATCGCATGATTTTAATAATGCAACGTGATTCGATCATTTGATTTTAATAATGTAGCATGATTCGATCATATGATTTTAATAACATAGTGTGGTCTGATCACATGATTTTAGTAATGTGATCTGATCGCATGATTTTAATAATGCAACGTGATTCGATCATATGATTTTGTATCATATGATCATATGATTTGATCGCATGATTTTAATAATGCAACGTGATTCGATCATATGATTTTAGTAATGTGATCTGATCGCATGATTTTAATAATGCAACGTGATTCGATCATATGATTTTAATAATGTAGCGTGATTCGATCATATGATTTTAATAACATAGTGTGGTCTGATCACATGATTTTAGTCATGTGATCTGATCGCATGATTTTAATAATGCAACGTGATTCGATCATCTGATTTTAATAATGTAGCGTGATTCGATCATATGATTTTAATAACATAGTGTGGTCTGATGACATGATTTTAGTAACCTGATCTGATCGCATGATTTTAATAATGCAACGTGATTCGATCATATGATTTTAATAACATAGTGTGGTCTGATCACATGACTTTAGTAATGTGATCTGATCGCATGATTTTAATAATGCAACGTGATTCAATCATATGATTTTAATAATGTAGCGTGATTCGATCGTATGATTTTAATAACATAGTGTGGTCTGATCACATGATTTTAGTAATGTGATCTGATCGCATGATTTTAATAATGCAACGTGATTCGATCATATGATTTTAATAATGTAGCGTGATTCGATCATATGATTTTAATAACGTAGTGTGGTCTGATCACATGATTTTAGTAATGTGATCTGATCGCATGATTTTAATAATGCAACATGATTCGATCATATGATTTTAATAATGTAGCGTGATTCGATCATATGATTTTAATAACATAGTATGGTCTGATCACATTATTTTAGTAATGTGATCTGATCGCATGATTTTAATAATGCAACGTGATTCGATCATATGATTTTAATAACATAGTGTAGTCTGATCACATGATTTTAGTAATGTGATCTGATCGCATGATTTTAATAATGCAATGTGATTCGATCATATGATTTTGTATCATATGATCATATGATTTGATCGCATGATTTTAATAATGCAACGTGATTCGATCATATGGTTTTAATAATGTAGCGTGATTCGATCATATGATTTTAATAACATAGTGTGTTCTGATCACATGATTTTAGTAATGTGATCTGATCGCATGATTTTAATAATGCAACGTGATTCGATCATATGATTTTAATAATGTAGCGTGATTCGATCATATGATTTTAATAACATAGTGTGGTCTGATCACATGATTTTAGTCATGTGATCTGATCGCATGATTTTAATAATGCAACGTGATTCGATCATCTGATTTTAATAATGTAGCGTGATTCGATCATATGATTTTAATAACATAGTGTGGTCTGATGACATGATTTTAGTAACCTGATCTGATCGCATGATTTTAATAATGCAACGTGATTCGATCATATGATTTTAATAACATAGTGTGGTCTGATCACATGACTTTAGTAATGTGATCTGATCGCATGATTTTAATAATGCAACGTGATTCAATCATATGATTTTAATAATGTAGCGTGATTCGATCGTATGATTTTAATAACATAGTGTGGTCTGATCACATGATTTTAGTAATGTGATCTGATCGCATGATTTTAATAATGCAACGTGATTCGATCATATGATTTTAATAATGTAGCGTGATTCGATCATATGATTTTAATAACGTAGTGTGGTCTGATCACATGATTTTAGTAATGTGATCTGATCGCATGATTTTAATAATGCAACGTGATTCGATCATATGATTTTAATAATGTAGCGTGATTCGATCATATGATTTTAATAACATAGTATGGTCTGATCACATTATTTTAGTAATGTGATCTGATCGCATGATTTTAATAATGCAACGTGATTCGATCATATGATTTTAATAACATAGTGTAGTCTGATCACATGATTTTAGTAATGTGATCTGATCGCATGATTTTAATAATGCAATGTGATTCGATCATATGATTTTAATAACATAGTGTGGTCTGATCACATGATTTTAGTCATGTGATCTGATCGCATGATTTTAATAATGCAACGTGATTCGATCATATGATTTTAATAATGTAGCATGATTCGATCATATGATTTTAATAACATAGTGTGGTCTGATCACATGATTTTAGTAACCTGATCTGATCGCATGATTTTAATAATGCAACGTGATTCGATCATATGATTTTAATAACATAGTGTGGTCTGATCACATGACTTTTGTAATGTGATCTGATCGCATGATTTTAATAATGCAACGTGATTCGATCATATGATTTTGTATCATATGATCATATGATTTGATGGCATGATTTTAATAATGCAACGTGATTCGATCATATGATTTTAATATTGTAGCGTGATTCGATCGTATGATTTTAATAACATAGTGTGGTCTGATCACATGATTTTAGTAATGTGATCTGATCGCATGATTTTAATAATGCAACGTGATTCGATCATATGATTTTAATAACATAGTGTAGTCTGATCACATGATTTTAGTTATGTGATCTGATTGCATGATTTTAATAATGCAATGTGATTCGATCATATGATTTTAATAACATAGTGTGTTCTGATCACATGATTTTAGTAATGTGATCTGATCGCATGATTTTAATAATACAACGTGATTCGATCATATGATTTTAATAACATAGTGTGGTCTGATCACATGATTTTAGTCATGTGATCTGATCGCATGATTTTAATAATGCAACGTGATTCGATCATATGATTTTAATAATGTAGCGTGATTCGATCATATGATTTTAATAACATAGTGTGGTCTGATCACATGATTTTAGTAACCTGATCTGATCGCATGATTTTAATAAGGCAACGTGATTCGATCATATGATTTTAATAACATAGTGTGGTCTGATCACATGACTTTTGTAATGTGATCTGATCGCATGATTTTAATAATGCAACGTGATTCGATCATATGATTTTATATCATATGATCATATGATTTGATGGCATGATTTTAATAATGCAACATGATTCGATCATATGATTTTAATATTGTAGCGTGATTCGATTGTATGATTTTAATAACATAGTGTGGTCTGATCACATGATTTTAGTAATGTGATCTGATCGCATGATTTTAATAATGCAACATGATTCGATCATATGATTTTGTATCATATGATCATATGATTTGATCGCATGATTTTAATAATGCAATGTGATTCGATCATCTGATTTTAATAATGTAGCGTGATTCGATCATATGATTTTAATAACATAGTGTGGTCTGATGACATGATTTTAGTAACCTGATCTGATCGCATGATTTTAATAATGCAACGTGATTCGATCATATGATTTTAATAATGTAGCGTGATTCGATCGTATGATTTTAATAACATAGTGTGGTCTGATCACATGACTTTAGTAATGTGATCTGATCGCATGATTTTAATAATGCAACATGATTCAATCATATGATTTTAATAATGTAGCGTGATTCGATCGTATGATTTTAATAACATAGTGTGGTCTGATCACATGATTTTAGTAATGTGATCTGATCGCATGATTTTAATAATGCAACGTGATTCGATCATATGATTTTAATAATGTAGCGTGATTCGATCATATGATTTTAATAACATAGTGTGGTCCGATCACATGATTAAGGTAATGTGATCTGATCGCATGATTTTAATAATGCAACGTGATTTGATCATATGATTTTAATAACATAGTGTGGTCTGATCACATGATTTTAGTATTGTGATCTGATCGCATGATTTTAATAATGCAACGTGATTCGATCATATGATTTTAATAATGTAGCGTGATTCGATCATATGACTTTAATAACATAGTGTGGTCTGATCACATCATTTTAGTAATGTGATCTGATCGCATGATTTTAATAATGCAACGTAATTCTATCATGATTTTAATAACATAGTGTGGTCTGATCACATGATTTTAGCAATGTGATCTGATCGCATGATTTTAATAATGCAACGTGATTCGATCATATGATTTTAATAATGTAGCGTGATTCGATCATATGACTTTAATAACATAGTGTGGTCTGATCACATGCTTTTAGGAATGTGATCTGATCACTTGATTTTAATAATGTAATGTGATCTGAACACATGATTTCAATAACGTTACATGATCTGATCACTTGATTTGAATAATGCAACGTGATTTGATTACATGATTTTAATAACGTAATGTGTTCTGAACACATGATTTAAATAACATAACCTGATCTGATCACTAGATTTTGATAAGATAACGTGATTTGATCATATGCTTTTAGTCACATAACATGAACTGACCACATGATTTTAATAATGTAATGTGATCTGATCACATATGATGTGTGATCATTAAAATGCAATAACTGTTAGGAGGATGTTTTGTTTTTTAAGCAGTGAAGCCGTTGCAGTATTTGACTCTCCCATTGATGTTTTTCCAGGTTGCTGCACGGTCCCTCAGAGATGGAAACCTTTCCCGACTTGAACGGCACGTCGAACCTCCGGAGCTTGTGGGTTCTTGTCGTCAAATCCCGGGCACTGTCTCTCTCACTCTCACTCTCTCTCACTTTCCCTCACTTTCTCTCTCTCTCTCTCTCTCTTTCTCTTTCTCTCTCTCCCGCTCTCTCTTTCTCTATTTCTCTTTCTCTTTCTCTCTTTTTCTCTCCCGCTCACTCTCTCTCTCTATCTTTCACTTTCTCTCTTTCTCTTTCTCTTTCTCTCTTTCTCTCCCTCTCACTCTCTCCCTCACTCTCTCTCCCTCACTCTCTCTCTCTTTCTCTCTCTCTTTCTCTCCCTCTCACTCTCTATCTTTCACTTTCTCTCTTTCTCACTCTCTTTCCCTCACTCTCTCTCCCTCACTCTCTCTCTTTCTCTCTCTCTTTCTCTCCCTCTCACTCTCTATCTTTCACTTTCTCTCTTTCTCTTTCTCTCTTTCTCTCTCTCACTCTCTCACTCCAGCTGAGTTCCTGTTTATTTTGCCTTCCCCGCACCCCACCCCCACCCTCACCCTCACCATGATCTACTCCCTTATTTCTTGTCCTCTTAAAGTTACAGTGCATTCAGAAAGTATTCAGACCCCTTCACTTTTTTCACATTTTGTTATGTTGCAGCCTTATGCTGAAATCGTTTAAATTCATTTTTTCCCTCATCAATCTACACTCAAAACCCCATAACGACAAAGAGAAAACAGGATTTTAGAAAGTTTTGCAAATTTATTAAAAAGAACAAACTGAAATATCACATTGACATAAGTATTCATACCCTTTGCAATGACACTTTAAATTTAGCTCAGGTGCCTCCCATTTCTCTTGATCATCTTTGAGATGTTTCTAGACCTTGATTGGAGTCCACCTGTGGTAAATTCAATTTATTGGACATGATTTGGAATCACCGGTGTGTACCACGGTTTAGTAGGTACACCGTATCCCTGCGTGTCGTAAGAGGCGACTAAAAGGGTTGGGGTCAGGAAGGGCATCCGGCCATAAAAACATTGCCCCAAAAAGAGAACCATGACAATTACGACTACATATGGGCAGAGTACAGCCCGAAGTACCCCGTGGGGGACCCCACTCCCTCTCGTCAAAACTCAAGGTGGGGAACCCGATCGAAGCAAGGGTGGAAATCACTCCATTTATGACGACGAAACGTCTGATGCCCGACGTGGAGATCGGTTTCTGAGGTTTGGGACATGAAATGTAGGGACAATGACAGGAAGATCAGGAGAAGTGGTGGAAGTATTGGTCAGAAGAAGAGTGGACATATGTTGTGTGCAGGAGATGAGATGGAAGGGAAGTGGTGTGAGAATGGTGAAGGGTAGGCAGGGACAGAAATACAAGTTTGTGTGGCAAGGGTGCCCAGAGGGCGTGCATGGTGTTGGTGTCCTGTTTTCTGAGGAGTTTGTAGACAGTGTGGTGAGTGTGACTCGAGTGAGTGAAAGGTTGATGATGGTGAAAATGATGATTGGAAAGCTCTTGGTGAACGTCATCTCGGGATATGCTCCGCAGGTTGGTCGGAGCGATGAAGAGAAGGACAAGTTCTGGTGTGCGATAGAGAAGCTGATGGAAAACGTGAAAGATCAGGAAGTTGTTGTGGTAGGAGGAGACCTAAATGTACATGTGGGAAGGAGTATGGACGGTTTTGAGGGAGTTCATGGGGGTTACGGATATGGTGTGAGAAATGGAGAAGGTGAAAGGATTTTGGAGTTTGCTGATGGAGCTGATTTGTTGATTTGTAATACTCAGTTCCAGAAAGAGGATAATAAGCTTGTTGCATACACAACCGTTGACTACCTGATGGTGCGTAGGTGAGATAGGGGGCACCTCCGGGACACAAAGGTGATCCCGGGGGAGGCTGCTGTTTCACAGCACCACTTGGTTGACTGCGACATAAGGGTGAAAGGTGCGAGGAGAGCTCGGGGGGTGAAGTACCAACCGAGAATGAAGGTGTGGAGGTTGAAAGAGGTGACAGTGAGGGAGGCATTAAAAGAGAGGCTGAGTATGGCTGAGGATGATGCGGTTGAGCTTGAAAGTGGTTTGATGTCAATGAAAGATAGTCTGTTGGGAGCCGTTGGTGAGGTATGTGGATGGACAAAAGGACCACCGAGGCACTCGGAAACATGGTGGTGGGATGATGAAGTTGGAAAGAAGATTGATGAGAAGAGGAAGAAGTTCAAGGAGTGGCAGAAGGCGAAGGGTATGGGAGCAGAAAAGGCAGAGCATGAAAGTTATAAGGCAGCCAAGAAGGCTGCAAAGAAAGAGGTAGTAGAAGAGGAAGAAGTTCAAGGAGTGGCAGAAGGCGAAGGGTATGGGAGCAGAAAAGGCAGAGCATGAAAGTTATAAGGCAGCCAAGAAGGCTGCAAAGAAAGAGGTAGGCATAGGAGGCACAGGAGGTATGGAGGAAAATGCTCGGAGAACGCTTGTATTCGGAAGAGGGTCAGAGAGCTGTATTCAGGATTGCAAAGCAGATAGCGAAAGAGAGGTGTGATGTGATGATGGTGAGTTGCTTGAAGGATGAAGTGGGACAAATGGTTGTGGACCCAGATGGAATTAAAGGAAGATGGAAGAGATATATGGAAATACTGTTGAAGGCAGAGAATGATTGGGATGGCAACATAGAGAGTAACCCAGTTTTAGGACCGGCAGAGAAGATAACCGAGAAGGAAGTTGAGGAAGCGATAAAAGCAATGAAGAGTAGAAAAGCGGGAGGGCCGACGGGAGTTGTGGGAGATATGTTGAAGGCAGCAGGAAGTTGGGGTGTGAAGAGAATGACAGATCTGTAATCTGGTGGTGAAAGAAGGCCGCATTCCAGTGGATTGGGAACTGAGTACCCTCGTCCCTCTATGCAAGGGGAAAGGTGACCCGCTGGACTGTGGCTCGTATCGAGCGATAAAGTTTTTGGAGCATGGAATGAAGGTATTGGAAAGGGTGTTGGAGAGGAGGATAAGGAAAAAAGTGAAGATTGACGAAATGCAGTTTGGATTTATGCCAGGAAGAGGAACGACAGAAGCGCTTTTTATTGTGAGGCAGTTGCAGGAGAAGTACATGGAGAAGAGGAAGAAGTTGTTTCTTGGGTTTGTTGATCTGGAGAAAGCATTCGATAGGGTTCCACGTGAAGTAGTGACATGGGCATTGAGGAAGTTAGAAGTGGAGGAATGGTTGATCAGAGTAGTGATGGCAATGTACAAAAGAGCGCGCACAGCTGTAAGGACGAAGGACGGGAACATTGGTGAGTTTGAGGTGAAGGTGGGAGTGCATCAGGGCTCGGTACTAAGTCCACTACTATTTGTAGCTGTGATGGAGGTGCTGGCTCGGAACGTAAAGGAGGGTTTACCGTGGGAGTTGTTGTATGCAGATGATCTGGTGTTCATTGCAGAAAGTATGGATGGACTGAAGGAGAAGATGAACAAGTGGAAGGAATGTTTGGAGACAAAAGGTCTGAAGGTGAATATCGGAAAAACGAAGGTTATGGCAAGTGGTAAAGCATGTGGTGAGGTGGAAAGAACTGGGAAGTGGCCATGTGCTGTGTCCAGGAAGGGTGTCGGAGTGAACTCCATTCAATGTACAATGTGCGCTGAGTGGGTTCATCAAAAATGTAGTGGTCTGAGAGGGTCATTAACCAGTGTGGCAGCTACATTCAAGTGTAAGGTGTGCACAGAGGGAGCTGCAGATGGAGGAAATGTTGACTTGGATCTTGGAGACGGCATGAAGCTGGAAGGTGTGAAAACATTTTGTTACCTCGGAGACATGCTGAATGGAGAAGGTGGATCAGACTCGGCAACGGTTGCTAGAGTGAGATGTGCATGGAAGAAGTTTCGGGAAATGAGTGGCGTGCTGATGAGGAGGGGAGTGTCGTTGAAGCTGAAGGGAAAGGTGTATGCTGCACGTGTGAGAAGTGTTATGCTTTATGGGAGCGAGACATGGGTAATGAACGTAGAGCAGCAATGAAGGCTGGAAAGGGTGGAAATGCGAATGGTTCGGTGGATGTGTGGAGTATCGTTGAGAGAGAGGAAGACAAATGATGAATTGCGAAAGATGATGGGAATAGAGCCTGTGATGGATGCTATGAAGAGAAACAGGTTGAGATGGTTTGGTCATGTGTTGAGGAAGGATGAAAGTGACTGGTTGAGAAGAGTGATGGAAATGAATGTAGAAGGAAGTAGAGGAGATGAATATAGAAGGAAGACCGAGAAAGACTTGGCTGAAGATGGTCGAAGAAGAAATGCGGGCAAGGGGGTTAATGAGGGGAGATGCAGAAAATAGGGCAAAATGCAGAAGATTGTCATGGGGCCCTCAAGGCTAACCCCCGCTCTTGCAGGGAAAATGGCCTTAAAATGCCTGTTGTGTGTTTTGTATTTGGAAAGGCCTGTCTATATAAGGTCTCACAGCTGACAATGCATATCGGAGCAAAAACCAATCCATGAGGTCGAAGGAACTGTCTGCAGAGCTCAGAGACAGGATTGTGTCGAGGCACAGATCTGGGGAAGCCTACAAAAAATTTTCTGCTGCATTGAAGGTTCCCAAGAGCACAGTGGCCTCCATAATTCTTAAATGGAAGAAGTTTAGAACAACCTGGACTCGTCCTCGAGCTGGCCGCCCGGCCAAACTGAGCAAGCGGGGGAGAAGGGCCTTGGTAAGAGAGGTGACCAAGAACCCGATGGTCACTCTGGCTGAGCTCCAGAGATCCTGTGTGGAGATGGGAGAAACTTCCAGAAGGACAACCATCACTGCAACACTCCACCGATCTGGGCTTTATGACAGAGTGGCCAGACGGAAGCCTCTCCTCAGTGAAAGACACATGAAAGCCCGCTTGGAGTTTGCAAAAAAGCACCTAAAGGACTCTCAGACTGTGAGAAACAAGATTCTGTGGTCTGATGAAACCAAGATTGAACTGTTTGGCCTCAATTCTAAGCGTCATGTATGGAGGAAACCAGGCACTGCTCATCACCTGCCCAATACCATTCCAACGGTGAAGCATGGTGGTGGCAGCATCACGCTGTGGGGGTGCTTTTCAGCAGCAGGGACTGGGGGACTGGTTCCGGTGGAGGGAACAATGAACGGAGCAAAGCACAGAGATATCCTTAATGAAAACCTGAAACAGAGCGCTCAGGACCTCAGACTGGGCCGAAGGTTCACCTTCCAACAGTACAATGACCCGAGGCACACAGCCAAGACAATGCAGGAGTGGCTTAGGGACAACTCTGTGAAGGTCCTTGAGTGGCCCAGCCAGAGTTCTGCCTTGAACCCAATCGAACATCTCTGGAGAGACCTGAAAATGGTTGTCCACCGACGGTCCCCATCCAACCTGGCGTAGCTTGAGAGGATCTGCAGAGAAGAATGGCAGAAAATCCCCAAATCCAGGTGTGCAAAGCTTGTCACGTCATACCCAAGAAGACTCGAGGCTGTAATCGCTGTCAAAGGTGCTTCAACTAAGTACTGAGTTAAGGGTCTGAATACTTATGTCAATGTGATATTTCAGTTTTTTCTTTTTAATAAACTTGCAAAACTTTTCAAAATCCTGTTTTCTCTCATTATGGGGTATTGAGTGTAGATTGATGAGAGAAAAAATGAATTTAAACGATTTCAGCATAAGGCTGCAACATAACAAAATGTGAAAAAGTGAAGGGGTCTGAATACTTTCTGAATGCATTGTATCTTTCCTTAACGACCCATCTTTGTACTTCCTATGAAACGGCACACTTACTTGCTCATTCGAGCCTCCCATATGCAGATATTTCCTCTGATGGTTCTTATGTGCACAGGACTCTCACTGGAACCAGAATTGCATCTCTACCTTCAAGATTCTGCACAAATCTGCAAAACCTCACCTTTCTGTGAGTCCGTCTCGTACGGGGTGTAAAACGATTGTTCCTCATAAACCTCATGGCGTACAGGTCGTTTAGGCTCGTACATTGTTTGTGTTAGTGTGTTGCTAACATGCTATTGTGTGACGCTGCAGAGACTTCAGCGATAACCAACTGCGTGAGATGCCCACGTTAAACCTCTGCCGCCGCCTTGCTGAAGTGTGAGTACCCACTGTGACTAGATAAGCTATACAGCACCTGCACAGGAGGTTCAGTCACTCAGGCCTGCTCTGTGCGGTTATTTGCATGGTCATGTCTCCATGGTGATGTTTCAAGAACGCTTCTATTCCTCCTTCGATCTCTCACCCTGTCCTTTCCCCCAGGCATGAGCTTTACCAGGTCTAGTCCAGTGTAAAACCGATAAAATAAACATTCCCCACAGCCAACTGACTCTGCATTCCCCCATTCCCCCTTTCCCCCTTCCCACCCCCCGCACACCAGAAACCTACGGCGCAACGAGATTGCCCAAGTGGGAGAGTTTACATTGCATCACCTGAACGTCCTTAAGTCTCTGTGAGTTGATTTCCCACTGTGTGCTCAGCAGATGAACACACACCCACACACCGCGTAACATCGCACTCCTCACTCCAGTGAAGTAGGCAGCAGTGACGGCAGAAACCGGAATATCGGGATTAAATTTGCTCTTGATCACCATATTGGATCCCGAATGGCCTCTGGCGATGGAAATGGAAGGTAACCTCACGATCTCCTGACGGATGTGACCATTGGAGGTGAAATGCAACCATCTGGAAAAAATTGCCTTTTCCCTGCTGCCTGTTGTGTAAGATCTACGAGCTGTGTTACCGAGTTTAGATAAAACGAATCTGCTCCTCGTGGTTTCAACATGCAACCCTCATGACGTCTTTATCACCTTCGCCAAGGGATAGACCTCTGGGCAAGCTCACCCTCCAGATACCTTTACTGGGCTCGCAGAATGCGGATATTTTGGTCTTTCTTTTTTCTGATCGAGCAGACCGAGCCTTCGGGGTCCACGTCTTGGCGTCATGACCCGGATGCTTTGTGGGAGTCATCCAAAGCAGTTTCCGGGCCTGCCAGGAGAATCGCCGAATGTTTGAAATTACTTCCTGAGTTTTCATGCCGGTGTAACACATCACAATCAGGCCGGATTCAAACGCTTGCCTTTGTGTCTTGCCATCGTCGATGCTCCATCTGATGCTTGGCATTGTGACGCGGCTCTGTCAAAAGTAAATTCACAAAGTTTCACAACTCCGATGAAAAGGTTCCGATATTCATCCATGACCTTGTTAAACCAATGAGCCTGAATTGGCACGCCACGCACAAAGGTTGCCCACTGCCGTATGTGCTACCTGTTGATGTCCCGTGTCAGACTGCCCTCCATGCTGTTTTGATGGAAATCTTAACGATTAAATATTGCAAAGTTGTAAATATTTCAACAGGGAATGATTCTCATGTCTCAAAACATGTTTGAAGATTGTTTTGTCAAAAAGTTCTGTGATGTCATTACAAGCGTGAGTTATAGTATAGATCATGTGTGTTGATACGTGTTATAGCATACATCATGTATGTTGGTAAGAGTTATAGTATACATCATGTGTGTGTATAAGAGTTATAGTATACACCATGTGTGTTGACAAGAGTTATAGTATAGATCATGCATGTTGATAAGAGTTATAGTATACATCATGTGTGTTGATAAGAGTTATAGTATACATATTATGTGTGTTCATACGAGTTATAGTATACATCATGTGTTGATACGAGTTATAGTATACATAATGTGTGTTGATAAGAGTTGTAGTATACATAATGTGTGTTGATAAGAGTTATAGTATAGATCACATGTGTGTTGATAAGAGTTATAGTATACATAATTTGTGTTGATAAGAGTTATAGTATACATCACAAATGTTAAGAGTTGTTGTTTCGTATGCAGCCTGTGGCTGCTGGTTGCATCATTTTTCTGGAAGCGCGTTTGTGCTGCTGATGCAGTGCCCCAATTACCAGTTAACTGGTACTCAATTTGCCGAGCTTGGAAGGATGACAGGCTGAGTCAACCCCCCTGGTGTTAAATAAACGATCGACTGGGATTCAAACCCATGATCCGAGGATCCCAAGCCAACACCCTAACCGCTAAGCCAACACCAGGCTTTGTTCACAGTTATAGTATAGATCACATGTGTTAAGAGTTATAGTATATATCATGTGTGGTGATATGAGTTATAGTATACATCATGTGTGTTAAGACTTATAGTATAAATCATGTGTGTTAATACGAGTTATAGTTTACATCACGTGTGTTGATAAGAGTTATAGTATACATCAGGTGTGTTGATAAAAGTTATAGTATACATCATGTGTGTTGATAAGAGTTATAGTATACACCACACCTGTGTTCGCAAAGTTGTGGTATTCACCTTGTTTACGCGACAGTATGAGTTCATGTTATCGTGTTCCTTACACTGTACAAACCTGTAAGGTATAAGGTGTTATTGCATTTCTTATGTTCCCC
Source organism: Myxine glutinosa (assembly GCF_964187855.1). NCBI lineage: Eukaryota > Metazoa > Chordata > Myxini > Myxiniformes > Myxinidae > Myxine > Myxine glutinosa. The sequence goes on along the minus strand of NC_136261.1, from coordinate 7,789,947 downwards.
TAATCTTGCTAGATTTACTGTTTAATAACAAAACTCCTTTGTTTGTATATTTTATCCCTGATGTCGTGCCAATGGACAGAGCTGGTGCTGTTTGATCCTTCCTTCCTTCATCATATTAATGAATATGATTTTTGGCAAGTGTACAAAATATAATTATTTATTTGTTTCTCCTCTTGGATCTCATCCACTCAGGACGTCTGGCTTTATTGTACACCAATATGTCGGTAAAGCCACAAACCACAGCAATGCTTGGTTAGACAAGGTCTTGCCATGATGTATTGCTGATGCGCATGCAGCGGGTCTTCATGTGGACAGTTTGACTGGTTCTGACATTTGTTGCTTTTCTTCCAGGGACTTGAGTGAAAACCGGATCAACGTCATCCACCCGCGAGCTTTCGTGACGCTCTCCAAGCTCAGCAAACTGTGAGCACTGCACACCGTTAGACCTCGCACCTTTCAACATTCCTCCATCACACCTGGAATCTCAAACCCATTGTGTAGAAAAATATGAAAAAGCAAAGTACAAACGTCCATTAGAACATGTACAACATTTTCTCTTGGTGTACGCACTATTGATGTACAAGAGAATTTGCAGACGAAGCGTAAAGTGGGGTTTAGCAATTTTGCTTCACCTTGTGCTTTTGTCTATCAGCAAATGTCAGTTTATGATCGAGTAAGAAGTTTATTTCAATTTAATGTAATATTTTGAACATGAATCAGAACACTAACCTGTAGTTTAACGGTACTTTGTCTCTGAATTCGTCCTGATTGTGCATGCACAAAGGTGAGAGTGAGATATTTTTTACATTGTCTACCTGTCATTCCAAACAGAAAACTTTAATGACGTCATAAAGGACACAAACAACAGGCACCAATAACAAATATAAAGTGTTACATAGAGTGGTGTAACAGACGATGCGTCAACGGCGGTAAATTCCCGGAAAAAAAAGGTTTTTTTTCTACAACCTTTAAAATCTTTATTTTATTACCCTCGCCAGAGGATAGGGTATTGCATTTGAGTCCGTTTGTCTTTCTGTCTGTTTGTCTGTCTGTCTGTCTGTTACTTGCCGGAAAAGATTCCGGCAAGTATGTTGATCGGTTGGTTTGTCTCTCTGTCTGTCTGTTTGTTCGCAGTACTATGTCTACACCGTTGCACATAGAATCGCCAAACTTTACACACATATTTGTCTTGCCCTGGAGTAGACTGTGCCCAATTTTTAACTCTCTCGGCCCAAGGCCTCCATTATGACGTCATAATTCGATAATCCGACAAGTACAAAACTTCATCCAATCAAGATGCAATTTATCGAGCGGACATGATGGCATTAACTGGTAGAGGAAAAAAATAATGATGACGACATCGGTCACGTGGTTCGGCCGCCATCTTGGAAAAACCGAAAAACTTTGCACCTCTATATCTCCGAAAGTGCTGAACAGAAAAAATTGAGACATGGCTCATTGTAAAGAACTCTCCATGGGGAATAAAATATGTTAATGATGATGTCAGAGGTGCCTCCATTATGACGTCATAATTCGACAAGTACAAAACTTCACCCGATCAAGATGAAATTTCTTGAGCATCATCAAGGAATAAATTAGTTTAGAAAACAAATAATGATGATGTCATCGGTCACGTGGTTCGGCCGCCATATTTGTCCAAAATGGCCGATAAAAAAGTGAATTCCGACAAGTCCTCGGTCGCTGACTGATTTTTCATCTGTCTGTCTGTCTCTCTGTCTGTTTGTTTGTCCGCACAGAATAAATATGATTTTCTCTGCAACTGTTGGTCCGATCGACAGGAAATTTTCACCGTTGGTGAAACTCCACCTGTATAATTATTTAATGATAATGATGACGTCATAAGTCACGTGGTTCGGCCGCCATCTTGGAAAAACCGAAAAACGTTGCACCTCTATCTCCGAAAGTGCTGAATAGAAAAAATTGAGGCATGGCTCATTGTAAATAACTCTCCATGGAACATAAAATATGTTAATGATGATGTCATAGGTGCCTCCATTATGATGTCATAATTCGACAAGTACAAAACTTCATCCAATCAAGATGAAATTTCTTGAGCGTCATGTAGGCATAAATTGGTGGAGAAAAAAAAAGAATAATGACGTCATCGGTCACGTGGTTCGGTCGCCATATTTGTTTTAACACAAAAGCCTTAAAAACCACTGAAAACACGTCCTGGCGAGGGTTTGCAATCTCCGATTGCTCTTTCTTCTTTAAATTGGATTATATACTTTAACACTGGAACACAAATCTCTTATTGGTGCTTTCAAATCCCTTCCGTTTAGCAGTAATTGGACAAAATATTATGGCATTTTATATCGTCTTGACCAATAAAAATTTCCACTCGTTTAATGTAGTAACTGGAGGTGGGATGGCAGGATATTCCATATGTACCCACACCCTACCTCTGAGGTGTCTGTCTATCCTGGGTTCAAATCTCGACTTAGCTATGAACCACTGATCTGGTGTGTCGAAGGCAGGGTGTGGGTACCTCTAGAATATCCTGCCATCCCACCTGCAGTTACTACATTAAACGAGTTATACTGGGCGTTTCTCAGATGGGCGTTAAACTGGGAGTCCCGTATGCCAGCATGGGTTGGTGGACATTAGAGATGAAATGGTGTCCTTTGCAAAGAGGAGGCGAGTATCGCCGGCACCATGGCCAAATTCCAAATTCCTGCCCTAACTAGGCGAATGACAGGCCTGGCTCCAGCCGACCCCACAAGGTAAGATAATAGTGGCCGTTAAAGAGCAACAACTCCAGCAGCACCACATGCCCAACAGGAACCTCAAGCTAAACCTCCACTCACTTCTCTCTATTACCAAATATTTGCATTAAACCTTCACCAGGAACCTGATTGTCATGATTTGTTGGTTCCCCTTAGGGATCTGAGTAGAAACTCCTTACTCCATCTACCTACCATGGGCTTGGCAGGTCTAACTCAGCTCAAGCTTGGAGGAAACCCAATGCTCTTTGACCTTCCACCCCCAAGCACCTTCCGTGATCTACGGTAAGACTTTCAGGAGTGACATATTGTAGCTCGCTCGCGCCGCACATAAACCTCCAATCTCGTGCTATTCCGAGGGATGTGCTGTTGATGTCCCAGATGATGGTTGATTATTTAATGTCTGAAACTAGTTTGAACTTTGCTTATAGCTTTCAGACCTACGATCCATCTTTCTCTTTATTACACCTTGTGCTGCTATGATAGTTTAGAGTTTGCACACTCCCCTATGGGCTGTCTCGCCTGGGTTCGAATTTTGACCCAGCTATAAACTGGCATCGGTGTGTTTGCCATCATCCGTTGGAGGGATGTTAAGCCGGAGGACCCGTCTGCCAGCATCAGTTATCACTGGACGTTAAAGATCCCACGATGTCTTTCGCGAAGAGCAGGCGAGTTATCGCCGGCACCCTGAACAAATTACTAATTCCTATTTCAAACTGCACCGAGCAAGTGGTCTATTATTCCTTGAGACCAGGTTGCACTGTTAGCCATCTCAAGGTGTGGTTGTTGTCCGGACAGCAACTCGCACACTACAAGCAAACTTACCTCCTCAGATTATTCACACGTCACGTCACGTGTGAACGGACAACTTCAGCTATGAACAGTACAACCCTGATATTGTTCCTTTCACTTTCTTCCATCCCTAGGTCTCTGGAGGTTCCATTCCCATATCATTGTTGCGCGTTTGGTCCAAGCGTTAGGGGATCCAGCGGAGAGCAGCAGTCTTACTCGAAGGAGGGAAACCATGCGTCTTTCCCAGTGGACATCGGTAATCCGTCCGCCATTCAACTTCACTACCGGACTTGTCTCTCTCTCTCTCTCTCTCTCTCTCTCTCTCTCTCTCTCTCTCTCTCTCTCTCTCTTCTCTCTCTCTCTCTCTCTCTCTCTCTCTCTCTGTCGCCCCCTGCCGGCTGTTGCGATTTGGGTGTGGCGTCATGGTGGCTGTGAGCATCTGCTCTGTGTTGTGGTGAGTCCTTTGTGTGATTTTTCTCCTCTCCTGCCCTCCCCTCCCTTTCCTTGTCCATCCTGTGTGCTTTGGCGTTTTGTTTTCATCCTTTCTACACCTTTGTCTTCGAGAGAGAGAGGATTGAGAGCGGACCCATTTTGGGTGTGGCATACTGGCTTCGACGACGCTTTGTAAGCCTTTTTTGCGCTTATAATGCGCGTTTGTTATTTATTTTAGTTCGATTTATTTCGGTTTGGTACCTTCTTGTCCGGGTCGGACAAGTGGGGGTGTTAATTCGCTGGGATGGCGAATACATGCTCTCGGTTAGAGGCGTTCAACAACTTAACAAGGAAGCATGCATTTGTGTGTGTTCCACCCGAAGGAACTTCCACCGAGGACATTGTTTTGTCCGTGGGGAAAATAATCGGTTGTGAGAATGTACGAGCAGCGTCGAGAATGAATCAAAAAGTTGTTGTATTTGTGTCCGATTAAAAATTCGTTCACGATGTTGTTAGTGCGGGATTAACCACAGAGAATAGTCTCTGTGTCTTGGCGTCGCCTATGGACACTCTGTCGATGAAGGTCGTCATATCTAATGTACCTCCATTTATAACCTGCGATCAGCTGATGTCCATTTTGTCCCGATACGGAACAGCTGTGTCGAAAATCACAATGATTCCGCTCCGGTCTCACGATGAACGTGTTAAACACGTGATGAGCTTTAGACGGCAGGTGTATATGGTGCTTCCGGATTGTGGCGATGACACGGGGTTAAACATCACGTTCAAAGTAAAGGTGAACAACCATGAGTACCAGATGTATGCGTCATCGGCCTCATTAACATGTTTTCATTGCGGAGCTTTTGGCCACGTGAAAAGATTTTGTCCGAAGGTATCGTGTGTAAGGTGTGGTGAACCAGGTCATAGTGACGCTGATTGTAAAAGAGATAACACACCGGTCTCTAACGTACGAAACAGGGCAAACCGAAATACCCGAACGGTTCCTACCGCCACTCCCTCGCACGCGAGGAGTTGGGATAATACTCCTGTTCGTGTTGGTGAAAACGACAACACCGCTGATTTGGTAAATAATGAAATAATCCCGGAAAACCCACCTGTTGTGGCAGATGCTACGTGCAGTGAGGAGATGGAAGAAGATCCCATTGTGGTGACAAAGAAACGAAGAGCACCTGGTGCTTGTAACTCCAACATTACTTTGAAAAAGGTAGTGTTGGATAAAGACAGTGTGGGTGAAGACGCCCCTGAACGTCTTTCTCAGGTGTCCACAAACTGTATTGACACCAGGGAGAAGGAACGAATTCCAAACCATGGAATTAATTAATTCTGAAACATTATCGGGCAACACCGAAAATTTGGGAGAAAAAGTAGATGGCGAGACTAAAGATGATGGTGAGCTCATTAGTGAGCCGCCACCTTCACTACCTGCTGAGACCGAGCGGAATGGGAATGTTTCAGCCCCGAGCTCCTCTATCAATGCAAGATCTAAATCATGACACTGGTTCGCCAACAGCCAGTGAATATCTCCCCACAGGAGTGTGAAGCCGATATTTCAGCTCCTGTTGAATGTCTCAGGTACCAGAGTGAAGGTGACTCTACAATAGAACATTCCAGCAAATCTTCGGACTTGGCTGGAATCAAAATGGGGACTGTGCAGACTGATATATGTGACCCGGGCGGAGCTGTTTCTGATTTGTCAGATTCAGAGGATGAAGTTGAGATGACTGAGTTGTCTCAATCTTCATCGTATCAGTCATCCATAGCCACTCAACTTATTGTTTCTTTTCTAAATGACACCTACCGACAGCGAAATGTGATTGTAAAAGATCATTTTCCTGATTTAATTTCATTCATCCAGGCTGCAAAGGACATAATTAGGAAGCCGGATGAATTTCATTTAACAAGGTCGCTGTTTCATCGGCTTAGAAAGGCTGTTACAAAAGCAGGGAGCGAGATTTCCCAACAACTGCTCGAGCCTTTTGATAATCCATGAAAAAAATCACCTTTGCAACCTTAAATATGAACGGCGGAGGTGCAAGCCAAAACCGCCAGGTTCAGGTGAAAAGTTTATTTGAGCGCAAGAAAATTGATGTACTCTTACTCCAGGAAACCCATATAATTCAAAATGTGGAGTACGACTGGTGTCGCCTCTTTAAGGGACAGTGTTTTTTTTAGTAACTTGTCTTCTTCTTCTGCTGGTGTGGCCTTTTTACTCAGACCAGGCCTAGTACCTGAGTCATGCCTCTTCCAGGAGGTGATTAAAGGCCGGTTTATTTCATTGGAACTGGTCATTAATAATTTTCGGTTGACACGATTCAACGTTTATGCACCAAGTGAGAGTGTGGAACGAAGAGCTTTCTTTTCATCTTTGATTCGACACATGCAGTCGATAGATCTCAATAATTGTATTTGCATGGGGGGGGTGACTTTAATTGCACCTTTAAACCCCGTATAGACGGAAATACAGCAGAACCTCATCCCGAAGGTAGTACTGATTTGTTAAATTACTTTTCGGCAGTGGGTGTGCTAGATGCATGGAGGCTACATTACCCCAACAAATCTGAGTATACTTGGGGACGATGTGCCATTGGGAGAATGACCTTCGCCAGACTTGACCGTTGGTACATAAACTCACATTTCAGGAATGCGGTTATCTCTCCAAATCATTTTCCATCTTTGTTTTCTGATCATCATTTAGTTACAATGGGCCTCTTTTTCCCTCAACCCTAACGCAAAATTGCATACTGAAAATGCAATACCAGTCTTCTCGAAGATGCTTTGTTTAAAGACGCCTTCCGTGCTTTTTGGGCCATCCAACTTTCAAAAAAGCCCTCTTTCTCTTCTTTAGCATTATGGTGGGATAACACAAAAGCTCAGATTAGAGTGTTTTGTCAGCAGTTTGTTTCAAATGAAACTGATGTAAAAATATATATAACAATGGCTTGTTTAGAAGCTGATATTATACGGTTCGAGTGTAAACTGGCTAAAGATAATAACAGAAGAGAACACAGGTTATTGGTTGAAAAGAAGGCTCAACTGAGAGAGCTGATTCAGGAGAAAGCAGCAGGCCTGTTAATCAGATTAAGAATAAACAATTTAAAGGTATTAGACACCCCTCGTAAATCTTTCTTCCAAATGGATTTTGTAAATAAGTCACCCAAAACTTTTTTCTCTGTACTAGACTTTAGGGGAAACATGGTTGCCAACCCTGGAGATGTAAGGTTGTGCATTAGAGTTTTTTTCAAAAGTTTATGCAAAACAAAATGTTTGTGAGCAAACCATGGAATTTTTAACTTCTCACCTTTCATCCCTAACTGAGCCTCAGTGCCTGGGCCTGGATTCACCAATTACTTTGCCTGAGCTAATGCAGGCCCTAACTGAAATGGACTCGGGGAAAGCTCCTGGGATTGATGGCCTACCGGCAGAATTTTGCTCGACTTTTTGAGACCTTTTGGGCCCTGAATTATTGAATGTCTTGTGGAATCATCCTTGGTGCTTGGAGAACTCCCACTAAGCTTCAGAAGAGCAGTGGTGTCGCTGATTCCAAAGACGGAGATCTACGACAGATAAAGAATTGGCGGCCGGTCTCGTTATTATGTACGGACTACAAAATATTGTCAAAAGTGTTGGCCAGTCGGTTGAAGACGGTAATCGGTGATCTAGTCCACCATGATCAGAATTACTGCATCCCAAACAGATCTATTTATGATAATATTTTTTTGATCAGAGATTTAATGGAATGTGATTGCTTGGAAAAAGATTTTGGGATAATATTCCTTGATTTGGAAAGGGCTTTTGATAGTGTTGATCATGTTTTTTTGTATCGTGTGCTAGAAGCATGTGGCTTTGGTGCCAATTTTAGGGCCTAAGTGACTTTGTTGTACAACAATATATTTAGTTTATTTAAAATAAATAACGAACTCAGTTCTCCGGTACAGGTTCAAAGAGGGGTGAGACAAGGATGCCCGGTTTCTGGGTTATTATTTTCCTTGGTAATGGAATCACTCCTAATTTTATTTAGGAAAAATATTTCAGGAGTGACTGTATCCCCTGGGAGTCCTTCAGTAGTTGTATCGGCTTATGCAGATGATGTCTGTGTGGTTGTTAAGAAAGAGAGTGATATCCCTGCACTTGTTGAATGTTTAAATCTTTTTTGCCTCGCTTCTTCTTTGAAGTGTAACTGGGACAAGGGTAAGGCCTTATGGATTCCCTGTCTCAAGAACATTCCACCTGGAAGGGTGCTAGTACCACCTGTGCATCTACCAACAAAGTTAAAATGTGTGGAAGACGGAGTCAAATATCTTGGGGTTTTCCTGGGATCTCCACATTACGTCCTCAAAAATTGGGATGGGATTGTTGAGCATGTCAAAAAAAGATTGGGACTGTGGAAACGAGCTCTGCCCCACCTTTCCTACAAAGGCAGGGTTCTAGTGGTTAATAATTTGGTGGCTTCTTCCCTGTGGCATAGGTTTATCTGCCTTCAGCCGCCGGAGGCACTACTAAAGGCAGTGCAGAGGCTACTGGTGGATTTTTTTTTGGAGTGGTCACCATTGGTTACTACCAAATGTCATATGTAGCCCCTTGTCTGAAGGTGGCCAGGGACTGATCGACATAAAAAGTCGTATCATGGCTTTTCGGCTGTGTACCATACAGCAGTTGCTGTACAAGGAACGACTGCCAAGCCGACTTCTGGCCTATCACATGCTGCAAAAAGCAAGCGGGCTCGGATATGGCCTTGAACTTTTCTTAATCCAACTCCAACATGTCGACACATCTCATCTACCATCATTCTGTCAGAGCCTTCTGGATGCCTGGCAAAGCCTTTCGACTAGTCGCCAGCAAGAAACCTATGCAACAAACATGTTTGTGGGAGAACCCCTTTTTTACAACCCGCTTTTTCCTGCAATTCCAAGAAGCCCAGACTTTTATCAATACTTTATTACAGCAGGCATAATCAAAGTGTTGGACCTCCGCCATGATTCTGATTGGGGGTGGAAGTCAGTGCAAGAGATAGCTGATATGACTGGAATATGGTCAAACAGAATAATTGGAAGAGTCCTAAAGGAAATAGTAAAGAAAAGCTTCCAACTTGGACTAAGATGGACCCAGGAAGTTTTGGTGACATCCAATGACTGGCAATTTCCTGGTTTATTGGTACAGCCTAGTCACGGAGACTTGCCCCCAATTAGTGAGGGACAAAACATTTTTCAGAAATGCAGTAGTAAAGACCTGTATCGTTTATGTGCTGCAGTTCTGCTTGGGAACTCACCGTTAAATGGAGTGGCCAGGTGGAAAGGGCTAATGCCGGAAGGACTCCCATCTGAGCCTGCATGGGAATCGATATACAGTAAGCTGGTAAGCAAAAGGACAGGTGATCTCCAGTGGTGAATGATACACTGGATCATTCCGTCTAATAAATTAGCGAGTCATTTCGCGCCCACATCTAGTGTTGCCCGTTCTGTGTTTGCACAGAGGATGTGTTCCATGCGTACGTTGATTGTGCAAGGCTTGTGCCTTTATTTCAATGGCTGAATTACATGGCTGGAAAAATGAATATCACTTTTTCTCTGTGATCATTTATTTTTGGTTTCAATGATATGAAAGAACATGTGCATATGTTGTTTTTGTTTTTAGTGGCCACGGCGAAAATGGCAATTTATTTATCGAGGAAGGAAAAACTGAAAGGAAAGCCGATTAGGCAATGTGATGTCTTGTTCTTTTTTAATGCCTTGATATCTGCAAGACTCAAACTTGAATTTTGTGTTTCTGAAAGAAAGAAAAGTATTAATGAGTTTATGAACATTTGGTGTTTTGATGGGATCTGCATGGTGCAGGAAAATGAATTAATGATATATTTGTAGGTTTGTTTGGATTGAATCAGTGTGTGGCCGGTTTTTCTGTTGTTGTTTTTCTTTTCTAGTTTATTGTACTGTTTTGAATTCCTTTCCTTTCCTGTTATTATCTTTTTTTTTCTTTTCTGTGTTTTCGATTATTGTGCTTGTATTGAATAGTATCTTCACCGACTGGCTTGTATTTTTATATTTTTGTAATAAAAAGTCAAAGTCTCTCTCTCTCTCTCTCTCTCTCTCTCTCTCTCTCTCTCTCTCTCTGTCTCTCTCTGTCTCTCTGTCTCTCTCTGTCTCTCTGTCTCTCTGTCTCTCTCTCCAGCTACCCGTTTTTCTTGCTCTGTCCTTTTGTTCCTCCTTGTTTCACATTTTGAATCCGCTCTCCAACTTGAATCCTAACATAATTCAAACCTTATCCGAGATGCCCCTCACTGCCTGTGAATATGACGTTTATGGGGTGTGAGGTTATCAATGATTGTTTATGGGTTGTGACGTCATAAGCGACAAAAACTGGCAATTGAGTTAAACAATATGCCTGATCATCGCGTTATACCTGCTAAAACAAAATCCTACAACTGAATTTTAAAAGTTTGGAATGTTTAAACCACGTGGTGCGTTCAAAACAGTTTTTCCCTCAATTTACAAAAATATAATTTACATGGATATATATACAGACTTGGCATTTAATATGGAATATTTTTTTTTTCGTGACTTGGGTTTACTTTCATAACTCAGTATATCAATCTGGTGAGGTTCTTTTGCACTTTGGTGATTTATTTGTTAAAAGAACCATGTCACTGATTGTCTGTCGCAGCAAGAAGTCAACAACAGGATTATATCACAGGTAGCGTGGCAAAATGTACGGACAGGTGCATTTGATGATTGGCTTCACAGTCGGGTATACAAGGGTTGTTGTGTTCTGTATTAGTGGAAAACAACTGCTGCACGTCTCCAAAAGTTATTGCCGCTTCCTCTGGAGATGGTCCGTCAACTCGACAATGCTGTTTGTCATGGAGTGGTGGCTTTACGAAATTACGGCATGAAACAGCGTGCTATTGCTCGGCAGTATGGCATCACTCAAGGTCAGGTATCATAGATCCTGAAACGAAATGCTCAGAGGGGTGTCCCTACTCCAATACCGAGGCCAGGACGTCCGCGCAGAACCACAAGGAGGGATGACCGCCAGCTGCACCGGTTAGTCCGCAATGGCCGTACCAAGTCAGCTAATCGACTTCGGGCTGAGTGGCAGCAACTGACAAATGTGCCTGTATCCAAAAGGCTTGTCAACCAACGACTGGTTCAAGCAGGCTATCGTGCCAGGCATCCCCTGAGAAAGCCATGCCTGACCAGACAACACCGCCAGCACCGATTGCAGTGGGCCAGAGAGCACCGTCAATGGCAGCCAGGACACTGGAATCACGTGACCTTCAGTGGGGAATCTAGATTTCTGGTCTATCGTCAAGATGGCCACGTCCGAGTGCGCAGACAAGTGAATGAAGCCAACAACAATGATTGTATAGTGCCAAGAGTCCAAGCTGGAGGTGATGGGGTGACCGTTTGGGCTGCTTTTCATGCAGGGGGCAAAACTAACCTGGTTGTTCTGAATGGAAACCTGAACCAGTTCAAGTACAGGGCCATTCTGGAAGAAACATTGCTTCCATTTGCTCGTGCAGCCTTTCGAGGAAACTTTGTCTTCCAAGATGACAATGCACGGCCTCATCGTGCTCGCATGATCCAACACTTTCTTGCTGACCGTGGTGTAGAGCATATGGGGTGGCATGCCAAGTCCCCGGATATGAATCCGATAGAGAACTTGTGGGCAGAATTAACGCGTCAAATCGACAACTTGGATCAGCAGGCTACCTCTGGGCGTGAATTAGCAGCAGGCTATTGTCACTGCATGGCAAGCGATTCCTGTCTAAACCTTGGCAAATCTCGTGAACAGCATCCCTCAACATGTATGTGCTCTCCTGAATGCTCGTGGGGG